>NC_056732.1:1137900917-1138200917 GCF_019279795.1 Protopterus annectens | reverse complement strand
ATTATAAATTTCCCAAAATGTTTTGTAGTACCCACTTGACTGTAAAAGAGTTTTTTTTCTAACATGTTCAGCAAGTGTGACAACCAGCATTCTTAAAAATTAAAGATTTGTGCAGCCTCATGTTCTACCTTTTGGGCTACTGTGTCAGTGCTATCTGTAAAGACCCAGTACACTGCAACAGTTAGCTTCATTAGAGTATTTCTTTTAATTAGTAACATTAGGGGTCACCACAGCAGCTCATTGGTACACAGATTGATTGGGAGTAGAGTTTTTGCATTGTCAAGTTGTCAGCTTTACAGAAGGCACATGTACACATGCACCTACCTGCATGCCCTTAAAAGTCAGTCAACTACAGGGAGAACATGCACACTCCACAGAGAAGGTGCTCCAGCCGAGAATCAAACCAGACAACCTCTTGTTATGAGGCAACAAAGCTAACCATTGCACCACCATAGCTGTTGGTAGCACTGTTTATTCCTCTATTTGTATGTGTTGTTTCACTTTCCTTTGTAATTTCAAGAATTGAACTGATGCACAAAATTTTGTTTAGGCTACACGTGTGCAGTTCTAAATGACAATAAAGTTTACTTTGACTTTGATGTAATTGTACAATTTCTCTGTAAGTAACACAGGTATAATTATGTAAGATTCATACCTGCACTTGCTCTTGACTAACAGTAAGTAGTCATTACACCATTCCATTTGCTTAAGCCTCATTCCAGGCCATTTCTTTCATCTGCACTGATTCATATGATGTGAGCATCAATCTGTGATCATAACTGTAGGATATGTCACTTATTCAATCTTAATATGTCATGTGCTGCTATTATATGTACACAGACTGTGAGGGTACTTTGTGCTGTTCCATATGTTCTGAAATTATGCATCCCTACTAATATTTATCCTCTGTTGTCCTTCTACAGACAAAGGAATTTACTACTAAATTATATTATAATTGCTCTAAATACCTGGTTGCAAATCTGCCTTATCATTTTTCTTCATCTGATGGTAATTGTATTGCAAGTATGGTGATATTATCTGTAGTAAAACTCTGGAAAACAAGGTTTCTTCTCTGAACAAGTGCTTATGTTGGCAACACACAAAGTCACTATGAATGAAAACCATACTGCACATATTAGCCTCCCACCCCTACTGTTGGGCTTCTTATTACACAGGTTGTGAAGGGGGCATTATGCAGTTTAATTTATTAACACATTACCATGGACTATTACTTCATGTTTGCTACCTACTACTTATGTTCTGTACAAGGAATTGTGATTATATTTTCCAGATATATAGTTCTAACCCACTCCTGATGCTTTCTGTGCAAATATATTGTCTGAATGGATCCTGTACAGGCTTCTTTATACTTATGAGTTCCTATCATTATTATGCTACTGGAATTCATTAATTATGTCTTATATTATTTTCTATTTGCAACTCCAAAATATATTTTGTGTGTACCCAAAGAAAGTATTTTGATTATTTTTAATATAAGCCACAAAGAAGTGTCAATATAAGGTACAGACTCCACAGTATCTATATAGCATCTATTCCAATCTGCATGGGGTACTATATGACAAAGGAATAAAGCATTTATGGTACTACCAGTGCAATACTTGTAATCAGCAGAAGATAATCCCCGGGATTCAGAAAGATTATCACCACCAGTATTAACTGGCAGCATCTTAGTGCCTAATATACCTCTTCACCTCTTAATGCAAAAATCTGTACAAAGCTTGACAATATACATTTTCTGAAGGATTTGAATATGAAACTCAACTATATGTCATTATTTAGTGACTACATTCCTGAGATCATCCCAGTGATTTGCCATGAAAAAAAGGAACAGGCCAAAAAATATGATCCAAAAATCTGGACATTCTGTGGAAATCTGTACAGTTGAGAGGTATGCTAGTGAGATGGCAATAATCTGCAATTAAGAAATAAGATAATGCCACACTGAGCAGTAGCTCATTATCAGATCTCTCAGTTTTGTACTGTACTGTTACACCTAACTGCATTATTTTTCCCCTACCTGCCAATGCAAAGTGGTTCCATAAACACATTTCAGTGTGAGCAGATAGACACACACACACACACACACACACACACACACACACACACACACACACACACACACACACACACACACACACACACACTCATATACACACTCATGCACATGCATACACATATACAATGACACCCAAGCGCACGCATGCACATGCATGCACACACACACACACACACACACACACACACACACACACACACACACACACACACACACGTACATACACATATACACTAACACCCAAGCACACGCATGTACACACACACAACAAACATGGATGGACATTTAAGCCCTAACTTTGATAGGGTTTCTGTCTATACACACTGAGCAGAGTGGATGAGAGTTGTTGACCACAACTGTTAGCTGAGATATATAAGTATCCTGTTTTTTTTTTCGATTATTTATACAGATTATTGTTTCTAACAATTAATATATAGCACTTTTATTGCCTGCTTTTTAGTCTTTGGGTGTATTTTATTGCTATTAACTAATCTGCACAAGTAACTGATTTGTTTGCAGTTAAAAGCATTCTGTATCTTTACAAATCATTATCTGTTTAAAAACTTTCATTTGTGGCTTTCTCTAGTGCTTACTGTCTGTAGGCTATTGTTTTTGTCCCCACCCCCCTCCCAGTTGGCGTCTTGCTGTTATACTTGGTGGCTTTGTAGTTGCCCACCCCTACTGTAAATCTGATCTGTGACACTTCTCCCAGTCTAGTGTCATTAGCTCATTCTACCTAATACAGAGAGAACATTGGATAAGGCCTTCTGTTTCTCCTTTTTCCCTTTCAAAAAAAAAATTTTTTTTGCCTGAATCTCTTTGTGTTCTGACTGTGCTTCTCAAACATTTTGGAAATATACAGTATATTTCAGAGCATTTATTATAACTGTAATTGCCTTAATATTGCTACAACTCAAGTGCTCTAGGTTGCACTGCATCTGAAGTGTTTGTGTGTTTTAGCTGCTTTTCTGTATATATAGACTTCTCTGTTTTTTTTAACTAAATAAGCTCTGCAAAGTTGTTTTATTGCATTCCTGCCTATATTTCTGAGTGTTTTGCACTTTTAAAGTTTGTTTTTGCTTAGTTTAACTGGTAGGCTACACACTTAAGTGTGCTAGCCGAATTAAAGCATTTACTGTGTTTCTGTACCTAATTTCTGCTACTTTACTGAACTAGAATAGTCCAGTCTTCAGGTATTGCTGATCTCTGGGCTGTGTCATAGTTCCTGTATTGCCCATATCCTTATTTGGATAGGAGGAAGCTTCTTTGTTCACCAGTGAGAGTTGGGAGCTCTGAGCAGCCTATCTGTCCCTTGAGGATTGGTTCTAGCCCAGTGACTTGTAGCTTATTGGCTGTTTTGGGCCATTTCCTATCTCTTTCTAACCCCCTGCTTTAAAGCCAGCTTTAGCGTTTGTAATTTAAAGTTTGTCCTGTTTGTTGCATTTACCTGTTGAGGCTACACACTCAAGTGCGCTAGCCTGTGTTACCTATTTATTGCATTTTCCTGCTGTTTGTTGCAAAAAAGAAAAAAAAAAATTATCCTTGTTTCCCATCTTTCCTGACCTAGAGTAGTCCAAATACAGGCTTTGCTGTATTTGGACTTTTGGAAAGTTCCTGTGTTGCCCATTTCCTTTCTTGGATAAAGGGAGGCTTCTTTGTTCACCAGTGGCAGTGGGGAGCTTAGAGCAGCCTATCTATCCCTGGAGGAGTGTTCCCAGCACAGGAATCTAATAGTCTATTGGCCGTTTTGGGCCAGTTGCTAGCTCTTTCAAGTCCCCCTGTATAAAACCCGCTTTGGTGTGGTTTTTGCGCTTGTTACTACTCAGCCAAGCTCCTTGTGGTCCTGCAGAGTGGTGCTAGCAGCAGAGAGGATAAAAGAGCGACTGCTAACCTGATAAAAGTGTTTTTTTCCTGCTACTACCTGGGTGACTGTCCGATCTAGCTAAACTGCAAGTATTTCTGCTTCTTGAACTGTTTTAAACTGTTTAAAGTTGTTTTTGCACCTGCACTTTTAAAGTTTGTCCTGTTTGTTGCATTTACCTGTTGAGGCTACACACTCAAGTGTGCTAGCCTGTGTTACATATTTATTGCATTTTCCTGCTGTTTGTTGCAAAAAAGAAAAAAAACAAAAAATTATCCTTGTTTCCCGTCTTTCCTGACCTAGAGTAGTCCAAATACAGGCTTTGCTGTATTCTGGACTTTTGGAAAGTTCCTGTGTTGCCCATTTCCTTTCTTGGATAAAGGGAGGCTTCTTTGTTCACCAGTGGCAGTGGGGAGCTTAGAGCAGCATATCTATCCCTGGAGGAGTGTTCCCAGCACAAGAATCTGGTAGTCTATTGGCCGTTTTGGGCCAATTTCTAGATCTTTCAAGTCAACCTGTATAAAACCCGCTTTGGCGTGGCTTTGCGCGATTTTGCTCATAGCGCAGCATCGTGCAGCTCCGCTTAATTGGGTTTAAATCATTCTCGGCTCCAGAAAGTCTGCTCTTCACTTTTTCCATTAGAACTGATCTAGTTCTCATAATAAACACCCTATTCCTACTTTAAAGCCTGGCACTTGCTCACTAAAGCAATTATATAAGTCAGCACTAAAAAATTAAAAGCACTACACCCTCACAAACTCCCCTTGAGTACATTGTTCCCCATTGGCCCTTTTTTTCAATTATAAAGGAATTCCCAATACTACTCTAGTATGTCCAAAGGTCACTTGTCAATCTCCTCTCCGGTCCAGCTGGTGAATCTGGGAATCTTGAGGCAATGTTACAACTGCCTCATGTACACACACAACCCTCTCCTCCTCCCAACAAATTCCAACACATGTGAGAGATGCAACCATATAGCCAAACTGGAGGCTAAGCTCTCTCAACTCAGTACTGGTGTAACCAGTCAGGAGGAGAAGGAAACCACACTCACTACAATTCTAGTCTCACATAGACCTACTATGACAGCAAACCAAACACATAAACACACAAAAACATACTCGGAGGCTCTAAATAAAAATCTGCCTAAGCAGCAGAGACCTCCAAAGCAGACACCCAAGCAACCACTACCCCAAAACAAAACACGTGCAACACATAGCTCACAAAGCCAGTGTGCCGAACAGTCACAGCCCTTAAGGCTAAACAACACACCTGATACACTTGTAATAGGTGACTCTATCATCAGGCACACTGATGTCCCACTCACCAGGCTGAACAAGGAGAAGGTCACGGTGAGCTGCCTGTCGGGCGCTAGGATCTGCCACATAACACAAACACTCAGGTCACTCCAAGGCAAGTACAAATATGACTCAGTCATTGTCCATGCTGGTGTGAATGACCTGAGTCGTACCTCCCTGGACTACATGAAAAGAGACATAGAGGAGCTCTCTGAGCATGTAGCCCAGGCCGGTATGACCCTGACCTTGAGTAGCATCTTACCCTCACCAAGAATGATGCCACAATATGAAGACAAGATGATCAATTTCAACAATTGGCTTAAGTATTGGTGTCATTCAAAGGGGATCCAATGCCTGTCAGCCTGGGATGACATGCTCGACAAGCCCCGATGCTTCGGTAGGGATGGCTTGCACCTCTCACCCCTGGGCTTTCGGATATTGGCAAAGGCTCTTGCCACCCCCATAGTGCCTTTTTTAGGCAAGGCTCAAAAGACAAACCCACCTCCATAGGTATCACAAGGGATAAGAAACTAAGAGCAATGCTACTCAATGCCAGAAGTCTAAACCTCAAGATGCATGCACTCAAAACTCTCCTTAGCATGGAGAACATCGATATCTGTGCAGTAACAGAAACCTGGTTCAAGGCTCCCGAAAGCACCCCAGCACTACTAGATTATACCTCATACCATGCTTTTCGGCCCCAAAACTTGGACCGAACCACAAAAGGAGGGGGAGTATCAATATTCACAAAGATACCCACACCTCCAGGTTGGTGGCACAGCACGAAGCATCAGAGACTATCCATGTGCAACTAACAGTGGGTAAAACTGCCTTCCAGTTTATAGCCTGCTACAGACCACCCTCCCAAACCCAGGAACCCCACTCAGCCTTCCTGAGAATACTGGAAAATATGAAGGTCTCTCCAAACACCATTATATTGGGTGACTTCAACTACCCAAACATAGACTGGGAGCATTACTCTAGCTCCAACACCCTAGCCCAAAGGTTCCTAGAATTTATAAACTCAAATGCTATGGAACAACTTGTTACCACTCCCACAAGAGGGGAAAACATACTGGACCTGATAATCACCAACATGGGGACTCTATGCTCCAGACCAGAAGTGTATCCCTCACTGGTAAGATCAGACCATAAACTAATCTCACTGGATATTCACATCCCGACCCCACACCCTGCCCAGAAAACCACAGTGACAAACTTCTCTAAAGCAAATTTCACACTCCTCAAAACTGAGGTGGAATCCTTCAAAGCCCCCGGGCCTGTGGAAAATACGGCCCAGACCACAGAATCCTTTATAAACGCATTCTATGAACACCTTCAGGAATGCATGGATCATGCAACCCCAAATAAAACCAAGATCCAATCTTCCAAAGGCAGGCATCCTGTCTGGTGGACCCCAGCCATAAACAAACTATACAATAGAAGGAGGAAGCAACTACATGATAGAGCAAAATCCCAAAAAGGGAAGGCATCTCTGATCAGTATTAGCAAAAAACTACGGACACTCATAAAATTGTCTAAGGCCAGCTTTGAGAGAAAAATTGCACAGGACACTAAGGATAATCACAAGGCTTTCTTTAGTTATGTTAGGAACCTGGGTGGGAATTCCCAGATATGCTCAGAATTAGACCAAAACGACAAAAAATACACCAAACCCACAGACATTGCCAACATCCTAGCTGACAGGTTCAGTGCAAACCCCCCCCCACCAAAAGGCCAAATATCTATCCCAGCAGAGTGCTGCCCCCCTGACATCTCAGATGCTCAGGTAAGAGCCACCCTTTCCAAAGCAAAAAACACAACATCAATGGGACCAGACGGTGTCCCGGGGTGCATCCTACACGAACTCCAACAAGAGCTAAACCCAAACATAAAACTACTGTTCAATCTCAGCCTTACTACAGGATATGTACCCAAAGAGTGGCGTACAGCAACAGTGGTCCCTCTCCACAAAGGTGGTGCCTCAACGGATCCTGGAAACTATCGCCCCATAAGCCTGACTAGCTTGGTCTGCAAAGCTATGGAAAGGATCATCATGGACCTCATAAATAAAGATATTGGGGACCTACAGACACTGGATCCTACCCAGTTCGGCTTTGTTAAGGGCAGATCCTGCCTCTTAAACCTGGTCAATTTCTTTGAAACAGTCACCAAGGCCATTGACGAGGGGAAGGTGGCCCACACAGCCTATCTGGACCTTGCAAAAGCCTTCGATACAATACCCCACTCGGGCATTATAGATAAGCTCACCAGCTTAAATATAAACCCCTATGTCCCTAGATGGGTTGCAAACTGGCTCAAGGACAGAACCCACATGGTTAGAATTGCTGGAGCCATGTCAGACTCCAAACCAGTTACAAGTGGCATCCCACAAGGCTCAGTCCTGGGACCTCTCTTGTTCGGTATATATTTCTCGGAGGTACAGGCCAACACAGAAGGACTGTGGCTGACCAAGTTCGCAGATGACTGCAAACTAGGCACCATAATCAACTCTCCAGCCGACACAAGCATCCTACAAAAGGGCCTCATAGAAACAGACAACTGGTGCCAGAGCCATGGCCTCAAGCTAAACGCCAAAAAGTGTATAGTCATCCCCTTTGGCAAACACAAAGTGCCCACAAATTACCACACAGGTGGTAATCCATTAAGTACGGAAGAAGTAATTAGGGACCTGGGGACCCAAGTTGAATTTGAAAACCCGTGACCAAAGTGGTTAGAAAAACATTTTATATAGCCCACCTAATCATGAAGGGATTCACATCTAGATCAGGGGAGGTCATCGTGCCTCTTTACTCATCCCTCATCAGGCCCATAATTGAGTACAATGCCCTTTTGGGATGTACCTTACCAGACACCTGCAGCAACTGGAAAGACCCCAAAAGTACCTCACCAAGAGGATCAAAGGGCTCAAACAGATGCCATATGCTGCCCAGTTAAAGAAACTCCAGCTCTACTCAGTGGCATACCACCTGCTCAGAGGCGATCTGTGCCTGACGTATAAAGCCATGTCCAACCCGGAATTAATGGACATGCTGCACCTCAGAAAATCCAAATCCCATTGAGCTACATGCTCGAGAGACTTGAACCTCAGCACTGAAATAAATAGGACATGCTTGAGGGACAGATTCATAACCCAGAGGCTCCCTTCACTCTGGAATAAAATCCCAGTCCAGGTTAGGCAGAGTCCCTCATTGACTCTCTTCAAGAGGAATCTTGATGAGTGGATGGGAGATCATATGTTTACCCTGGGTATTGACTCTCTTCAAGAGGAATCTTGATGAGTGGATGGGAGATCGTAGGTTTACCCCGGGTATCACTTCTGTGTCACTGTTAGACAGAGGCACAGTATACTAACCTCGAAAAAGGGCATAGCAAAATTCATTTAAAATGGGTGGCGAAAGCCAAACACACTCTGGCTAGGCTTATAAATGCCCTAGGGCAGATAGATTAGTATGAAACTATGAACCTATGACAGCAACATCTCCTATCCATCCACTGAAGTGAGTAGTTGTGCACTGTCAAAAGATGGTGTACACTTTCTGTCTTTGCAATTGAAATGTCTCAGTGCAGCTATCCTCTGAATTGCTGGGATATTTCTGTGGTTGAGCATATGGCCAGTTAGCGTTATCTATAACTCTGGACTGGCACATTTCCAAGTAGCATTGCCAGATTGACTGTGGGCTGCATTACAGGCTGGTTCCTTCATACCACTGTAATAGTACCGAGGTCTCTGACTTCCTCAGGCATAATCCACTGTGAATACCTGCATATGGCAGATTACTGCAGTGCATTATGCCTATTTGGGATCCCAGAGATGAGGTGACAATTGGTGAATGTCATCTCATAGTCCTTCATGATTCAAAAATAAGGAACAATTACATTAAGCATTGAATGTAAAACCAGAATGGGGTTCAGTAATGTTATGAACATTAGTAGATGTACTGTAAACATATGTAAAAGAATTCAGCAAGAGGTCCAGCTACAAGCAGTAAGCCAACCATCTGGCAATTGTGGAAGTGGTACTCTATTTGCTAATAAGTTAAATCAGCTGGAGGTTACTTTCATTTTTAATTTTGGAACCTTTATCCCACATGGATTAAATCATGAGATGTTGTTAAATTTTTGAAGAAATTTCATTGATAATATGTCCATATATTTATGTGTGTGTGTGTGTGTGCGTGTGCGTGTGCGTGTGCGTGTGTGTGTGTGTGTGTGTGTGTGTGTGTGTGTGTGTGTGTGTGTTTTTTTTCATATGAGTACATACACACATTATGAGAAGTTGTATTTTTATGTAAACTTGGTTGAATTTTTTTGATGATGTTGCTGCAGAATTCATTGTAATTTTGTTGTTGCAATTTTGCTGCTGTTGAAGTTCTATGGGAAATGTAGTAGTTTTTCATGACTAAGGGATGTGTTTATGTATAATGTGCACTGGTCATTTTAAAAGTGGGATGTATATACAAATTTTGAAACACAGTTGTTTAACTGTTTAATTGTTTAGTATATTTAAGCTTTAGAATTTGATATGTTGATATCCCTTGAAGGTGAGCTGCCGGGGTACCAGACTTAAAGCTGTCTGGTACTCCAAATCTGTGTACACCTTTGAATTTATTAGGTTTTTGTGTTTTTTCTTTGATTTTGATAAAAGTTTATACTGTGGCACTGTTGGTGTTGCCAGCTCCTTTTGGTGACTGGTGTCATTATGGAAGCTGCAGCAAATAGCCTGTTCATGGAACTACTTAAGGAGAGAGAGAATCACAGTTGACTGGAACTGATCCATGGAGCTCTGTAGGTTATAATGACCAGTTAGTGGAAGTCTGAACAGTTGGAGAGACTGATGGTAAAAGAAATTAATCTTTTTTATGACACTAAACTGCTAGAAAAATATTTGGCTTCAAACATAACTACCAGAGGTCTACGTATAGACCGACTTCCAGCTGGAGGGTTTACAAAGGCAGAACAAGATTTATTGCTAGAATGGCGTGAGGTTTCATTATAATGTACTTAGGGCTGGTTACAAATCCTAGTGAAAAGGAACTTGCATACTTTGAAACAAGTTCTGCTAGAGATTACTAGCCTAGAGAGCTCACTAAAATAACAAATTTCTGAGCCCTCTTTTATCACAAAATTTGATGACATTAAACAAAAACTGAATATAGTGGAAGCTGAAAAGATCAGCAGAAAGAAGAAAAAACTTGAAAGGGACATAAATGATTTTACCAGTGGTTCTGTGTATTCAGTTCCCCATTTCCCTCATAAGGGAAGGTCGCAAAATAGAAAGAACAGTTTTTTGTCATCTAGTCATGATTCTTAATATTCTTCAGCTGAAAATTCATCAAAAAAGAATCCCCTGGATTCTCTATGCCCTGCACGGTGTGCATGATTAGTGCAGAAGCTCTGACAGGCAATATGTCTGCCGTGCAATCCAGGAACAGCCTGCAGGGGCGTGCATGAGAGCTCCTGCACTAATCATGCACGGACTAAGCCCTGGTATGCAAATCACCTCATTTGCAGGAGAAATTCATGCAAATGAGGTGATTTTGCAATAGTCCGTGCAAGACGAGTGCTATCTGCAGAAATGTACTCGGTTAGTAACCGAATACATTTCTGCAAAATCCGAAAAGGAGCTATGACAGATCCAAATAAAGGCTGTATATCATTGAGGAAGCATGCCTATGGCCAAGTATAAGGCCATTGGCATTGCAAACAGTTTCAAAAATAAAAAATCAACTTTTATTTATTTTTTTGCCGATCTCGGCTGTTTAAGCGTAGGGCAGCAGTGTGCAAATGGGATTAGGGGAGAAATAATAAAATAAACCTAAAATAAGCATTCTAACTAAAATCAGTATTCTGCCATGCAAGTCAATGGCAGGCAGAAGACAACCTGGCCAGTGAGTAATGGTTGCTAAGAGCGGAGGCTCAGTGTGAGACATGTAACTATGCATTAGCAGGCAATCCTATGCAAATGAGGGGAAGGATAGTGAATCCCAGTTTTCCCCAGCATGTGAGGCAGGTGCCAACAGTGTAAGAGTATGAATAGCTGGGTGCAAGACTAGGATATAGGTGACATCATGGGGGGGGGTGTCAGGCATACTGTAAGTGGATTGGAGCCCTATGGCTCGGGATTGCTCCTAGCTTAGCACAGCTAAGCTAAGGGATGTGTCTAAACCTGCCTATCACTCTTTACAAAGCCTAAGGGGGTGCGCGCGCTGCACACTGGGTTTTAAAGGAAGAAAAAAAGTTAAACCAGGAAATAGCTGCTCTGTGCAGAGTTGAGCACTCTGTTTGCGTGGCGCGCACACAAGATTAAACAGGAAGGCAATGGGAAGGGAAAACAGCAGTAGAAAGCTAATCAAGGAGAACTAGCATAGCTGGCAGGTGAAATGTATCAGAATCAGACAATAACACAGGCAGCAGACAGCAGACCAGCCCAGAACACTACTACAAACTATGCAAACACCTTCCCCTCTGGTTTTTCCCACACTCTACACCACCAGTGTATACAAGCAGGGAAATTTTAACAAACAAACCTACAAAATGAGAAGGGCTGCAGCAGGCAACATAGAACAACATGTGCAAGAGGCTGAGGGTGGTGAAGATGTGAATGCTGCTGAACAACCAACAGTGAGAAAACGGAGAAGAGTGTACACACCCAGGATAACCTACCAGGGGCTACATGAGCTGGAGATAGTGGAGCGCTATAGGGTGGACAGAGACCTCCTACAGCAAATTGTTGAGCTATGCTGACCACACCTGACACACCAAACTGACTGAGGGGAACCCATCCCAGTGGATACCAAGGTATGTGTAGGCCTAGGTATACTAGCCACAGGTACCTCCCAAAGCACAACTGGGGATATCATGGGGGATGTCACAGGCATCAGCATCCAGAGTATGCCACCAGTTCCTGGATGTCATGTCAGCACATGCCGGTGAGCACATATTTTCCTCAACACACGTGAGGTGTTGACCAGCAATATGTGTCTCTTCCACCAAATAGCAGAATAGCCTGTGGTAGTGGGTGCTATAGACTGCACGCACATATGCATCAAACCACCACCCAGTGAGCAGGGTAGGGCCTACATCAACCACAGGGGCATCCTCTCCATCAACTGCCAGGTTGTATGTGATGCCCAGGGCATTATAATGAATGTGTGTGCTGGCTGCCCTGGAAGCTATGACGATTCACGCATATGGCATCTAACGTAGCTGTACCAGAGATTTGCCAGTATGGACATCCCTTACAGTCACCTAGTGAGGGATGCTGGGTACACACTGGAGCTGTGGCTGATGACACCCATTATAAATGCACACACACCTGAACAACAATGCCATAATGAGGCACACGCACAGGCCAGACATATAATAGAGCATGTGTTTGGGATGCTCAGGTCACGCTTCCGGTGTCTGGACACATCCAGTGGAGCCTTGCAGTATTCACCAGCTACATGTACCCAAATTGTTATGGTAAGTGCTATGCTACACAATATGATCCTGTGGAAACAGCTGCAGCAGGAACAGCATGGGGCAGGGCCACACAGCCCCCCCCACTAATGCCAAGGCCTGCACAGGCACAGAGTGACTCGGAGGAGGAACAACCTGAGCCTGCCCCAGTAGGTAGAAGGAGGCATGCCCAGTATGCCCTGGCCTTGGCAAAGAGGCAACAAATAGCACATGCACTGACACAGTAGGGACCCAGGGAATGACAACTCTCTGATTCACACATACAGTAAAATGGATGCCAAACATGACACTACCTGTGCTCAACCATGTATAGGGAGTGTACTATGTGCATCCGACATAGATAGCCTGCCATCACCATCCGCAAGTCTGGCACACCCTCAAGGTAAGTCAATCAACCTACCAATTGCCAAATGGTGCAAATTGTGTTGTTACCTGTAGCTATGGTATGGATGTGAGCATGCAAGGGAATAGGGTGGCCGAATGTTATGGCAGCAGACAGTAGACACCCATAGTGGCACCATGACATCTGTAACACATATTGGAGTCACAACAGTAGCCAGTACTACACAGGGTGACAAAACCCACTGCAGGAAATGGGCTGAGCAACATGTGTGCCCATAAGACACACACATGCCAGTCAGGAAGGTTCACATACCCAACAACAGTCTCAGACAGCAGGACAGGTGTAGACAAATCCAAACAGAGCCTGTGCCATGGCCCCAGCGTGATGGCTATGGTTAACCTCCCCCCCAGGTCTACACAGACAGACCATAGCAGGGCAGGCAGTGGGATGTTAGTTCTGAAGGGTAGGAAGTCAGACAATAATATGTAGGGCAACCAAAGGCATGATATGTAGTACACTGGTATGCCTCTAGTCAGCATGATAGTTAGCAATACAGAATGAAATGGAGTACCTGACATACCAGTACAGTCATAGCAAATGTGTACAAGTGTCACGTGTGCCCCCCACATCCTACATAGTAATGCAATAACAGTCAGGTGTGCCCCCCAACCCTGTGTAGAAATGTAGAAATAGTCAGATGTGCCCCCCATCCTACATAGTAATTTAATAACAGTCAGGTGTGCCCCCACCCCTCCTGTGCAGAAATGTAGAAACAGTCAGGTGTGCCCCCCCGCTATGCAGAAATGTAGTAACAGTCAAAGCCAAATGATCGATGGATACCCTGCAGAGACAGCATGCTAGCTGTTGGTGTACAATGCAAAGGTCAGCACTACAGCACAAACTACCTGGACACGATCCACAAATTCAACACAGATGGCCATAGTGGGCATGCTCATACACTTACAGAAATGAAGGCAATGTCAGTCCGCAACATACTGAAAGGTCATACTGGACATGCTCACACACTTAAACACATGAAGGCCATGACTGCAAACACCAGTGGACCAGACATATCTGGCAATTGCAGTTGTTAGTGCAGACACTTGTCAGTATGCACCACTCATGCCTTGTACACATAGTGGATAGGAATACAGACATATATGTCAGGACAACACACTAAAATAAGCCAAAGGTAGATGTACATAGATGTGTGGAAGTGGGTCACTGTGACAAGGAGCCATCCAGGACTGTCCCACCCAGCACACAGCCAAAGGGCCCCAAACACATGAGGTGCAGATGTCACCCACTGCAGATACTAGCCACCAGTATCTGTCAGCATTACAGACTATGTGGTGCACGTGCCAGCTGTCCAACATGACTGTACTAGGAAGTAGTCATCTAGTAGCTGTATACATGTACCTGTGACATATGACCTTTTGTGTGCCCGCATGTGGCGTGTCAACCCCTAGATGAATGGGTTATGGATCATGCACACACCGCCCTCCCCATAACCCTACTATGACAAGCCTACTGAGGTCATCCAATGTGAAATACACCTTTGGGAGAGCTGTAGCCTAATAATCTCCATAGTGTATCTTGTTACTGCGTACTGCTGTAGTGTGATAAAGTAGTTAGGTAGGTGTTCTAACCCCAGACCTGGCAACTGTGTGTGTGTCTGTCTCTGACTGACAATGCTTTTTAGAGTACTCACACTCCTTACAATTCATATACTCAACTTTGGCAAGGCTGGTGATGTCACCCACCTAGAAGTACACCTCTGGGAAGGTTGAAACCCAATAATCTTCCTTAGCGTGTCCTATAACTGCATACTGCTATAGTGTGATAAAGTAGTCAAGTAGGTGTTCTAACCCCTCCCTGACATGTATTTGCCTCTGTCTGCCTCCTCCACCCCCTCTCTGGTGGATGTGGACACCCACACCTGCTTTGCTTAGGCAGCAGCATGTGTATTTCAAGTGATGCTCATGATCAGCTGATGGTCTCTGCATGAATTGCAGCCCTCCCCTAGCTGATTGCATGTGGAACAGCTGTGGTAAAATTCCCATAGCCAATTGCATGGAAACATACTCCAATATCTAGGAACATCATGGTGGTGTTGGTCCTTTTCATTCACCGTGAGCAGGAACTAGATCTGTTGTTGGGCAAACAGCATCTCAGATGGATTGGGGATTTACCACTAACAACATACATTGTGGAAAGAGGGCAACAAACAGGAGGGGGATGTGCCTGACCTGGCTACAGACTGTAAGTGCTGCTATACTGCATTTGGAGCAATGTTGGTTTAACAGTGTTTGTCTGGATATGGCTATCATACATGTCGCAATACCTGCCATGTCAGTTCCATGTATATGAGGAATCCCCATCTGCAGGGTCATCTGCAGACTGGGCAGTGTTGTGCCTTTGGTTTCATGTGTTAGTCACGGAGCATCTATCTGTGGAATGCAGAAGGTAGTGTCAGGATTGCATTCTTTAGATGATGAAGGCCGTGACAGTTACTGACTTCATATCCATCATAGGACATATGTTGCAACAAACCCCGTTACAATGGTAAATGTATGAGGTTATCACAGCAACATTTTATTTATTTATTTATTTAATGTCTATATTGGCCCTGTCTATGTGCTGTCAGCCACACCTCTGTCAACCTTTGGACATATGTTGTGCATGAAGTGGTGCATATGTGCTGTACACCATAAATAGTGTCATCATACCTGATAAGCCAGTGATATATCAGATTGCTACACATGTTATGTGCAGTAGGGGTTATATTTCATGACTTAACCTGGACATTCTGTGGATGTTTGTACAGTACTGAGGTCTGTGTAGTGATTGTGAATGTTGGCAGTGTGTGTATTGTTAATATGTACTTTAGCCTGTGTACAGACTGTGGTAGATGTCATTGTTCTATTTCCCATTCTATCTGATGTTACATGCTGCCCCACTGTATGGTACCACATGTTTGTAGGACCATACACACACATGTCCCATACCACAGACAGCCATCAGACCAAACTGTGTAGCAGCCCGATATATGTAAGGTCATTCTGTGAGTGGCACATATGAGGATGGTGTAGAACAGATAGTCCATATACTGTAATATTAAGCTATCTTACCATATGTGGCTGCGGCTGTGTTCACATTGGTTGTGGTTATGCACTTTCACACAGGTGTATCTTACCATGTGCTGTGACATGCCTGTTGAGCCTGCTATATATGCAGGCACATGTGCATTCCCCCATAGGAGATGTAGGCCAGTGTTGAGCCATTCTGCCTGTAGCCTGCACATTGCACTGTTACATGCCTATCAGCTTATTGTACTTACCCAGTCAGATGTCATGTGCAGATACTTGCCAGATGTACTGCTGCTGGGCCTCCCTTAAAAGTCATGTATATCAGACAGAGCAGTGGGATGCTGTACATATGTATGTCAATATCTAAATGTATACCAGTTGTTATGTGTTATACCCATCTACATGGCTGTCTACATCCATATTGTCAGGCCTGGTACACATGTTGTGCACTAAGGGATTATGTGTATACCTTTGGACTGTACAGGGTGTGTCCGAAGTTCCACATATATTGGCCAATATCTCTGCTGCACTCCACAGGGGGCATTACATGCTAGCGGCGGTACTTTACAATTATTTCCTTAGGATGTCTGTCAGTAGCCAGTGGCACAAATGTTATAAGCAGATGTGACCTCCCACATACACCATGTCTGTGAAGACAATCCCAATGACAGTAGCAATAGTCTACTAATATATCTGACATACCCTTGCACTACAGCTTTGGGACTATAGGTGCTGGGTTAGGGCTACACTCCATGCCCAGAACATATGGTGGAAATATATGTACATATACCTATCCAGCTAGCCATATATATATATATATATATATATATATATATATATATATATATATATATGATTACACATGTGTACTACTTCCAAATACCAGTGTCATGGCAACCACCCATTACAAATCCCTACAGCATGTGGGCGCCGTTCCTTTACATTTCCTGTGTGATAGACATCCTTCCTGTCTGTGGGCATCAGTGTTACAGGCAGCAGGTAGCAATACCTCTTACAGGAGAACCTGCACACTCAGGACGGCCAGATATTTGTAGGAAGATCAGGAACTACAGACAGACTGTGAGTAGAGATGTGTTATGCTTTGTATAGTACTGGTGTTACAATGTGTGTGTGTGTGTGTGTGTGTGTGTGTGTGTGTGTGTGTGTGTGTGTGTGTGTGTGTGTGTGTGCATGCCAGTTTACCTTGGAATGCAGTCTGTCTGCATAGCTCACTACTGTGGAGCTATCCTCTTACTGGACAGAGGTATGCCTATCATGTGTTGTTCATCCACCACACAGGTCCTGTGGCAAATATTACACTGGCAGTATGTTTGTTGAGTGCTATCAGTACATGGCTACATCTATTTCTGTTTCTAACCTCAATTCCCCGACTAAGGGTATGTTGTAGACTATCCTGTAACACCAGCAACTTGCTTAGTGTATGGCAACAGTGTTCCACATATGCACCTATGGTCCAGCCTCTGTACTCCATCTACATACCAAGCTTTGCACATATATCATGCTGTTGGGGATTGTTCTGTAGATTGCTGTAAGTATATCACACTGCCATTGCTGCAATTAGTCCACTGCTGTTGTATCCCCCACACATACAGTGGGGCTGGGGCCATATATGTGTGTGTGAGCGTCACCTACACAATACATGTGTGCCCTTAGGCACTCCAGAGGCCAGTGTATGTAACAGTGATATATGGCCCTGTATTATTGAGTCTAGGTGGGGAGCACCATAAATTACCTAGGCTGTTACAAAATGTGGAGGTATCAGGGGTGAGCTGCCGCAAGGTATCTGGATGTACAGTACTGTATACTTCACCTATATTTACATTACTTGCATGAATCGGGGTACTACAAGCCTACTGTCTTCTGCCATACAGACTGTTCTGTTTGTTGGTGTGCTCATGATGGTGTCAGGTGTACCTTGTTATGTAACAGTGACAACCCATTTGATTACATAACGTCTTGACCACCTACTGAGTTTGTAGAGAGTGTAGATAGAGGCTGCTGAACTAGGCACCTGCAGTCCATACTGTTGATTGTTTGGTATCCTGTGACCTAGTCTGTCTTCACTATTGTATAGTTTGAAGGGCTTGGCCTGGACAGCAACAGTTATAAACCTTTCCAGATTACTGTATTAGTGTAACTGTTTCACAGTTGCAGTACTCTGTTTATATGGTTGTCAGTGTCTGAACAGCTAAATGACAAGGTATATAGAACTGTAATAGTAAACAATTAAAGGTTTCCCATTTCTGCAAACCTGTGTGTGGTGTCTTTACTATGACCTCTCTATGGGTATATGTTGCAGGCACCGATTGACATTTGTATGGGTGGCCCATACAGTGTCCAGTTGTTCAGGTGTTAACTGTAGGCACAGTGGCTGTTCCATATTGTGTGCACCTTCTACATATCTATCTTACTGTACATATATCTGCATGTGTATGTGTAGTCACATTTATATATATATATATATATATATATATATATATGTATCTGCATATCTGTGTCTGTGTATCTGTATCCAGGGGATGTTGATGGCTTCCACATATTATATTTCCTATGGGTGGCAGACTGTACTTGGTAGTGTATTGCAGGGCACACGTGTTTGGCTCTGGGGGGATGCCTATTTGTATGAGACGTATAGTGTGTGGGGCCTCTCAACCCCATTAACGGTGCATGTGGACATATGTGTATTTGTTAATCTGCCAATGCTATCTACAGATGTATGGCCATATATAACTATATATATATCTGCTAACATAACATATGTATATAACTATGTCTGTATATACCTACATAGATATATATCTGTGTACACATATGTAACATGCTGTGTATAAGTAGACATATAGGTGTAGACACATATATATGTCAATTTAGGCATATGCATGTATATATGTGCATATATACTGATATATATGTAGCTAGTGTTAGTAATATATATATATATGTGTGTGTGTGTGTGTGTGTGTGTGTGTGTGTGTGTGTGTGTGTGTGTGTGTGTGTATATGTATATATATATATATATATATATATATATATATATATATATATATATTATCTGTTTAGATATTAATATAGTTACACACACAGACATCGAGGTGTTAGTGTACATTCTCTGTACTGTTGCATGACAGGACTGGATGATATGTTTCTGGAAACATAGAGCTTCTTTGTATCTGTCATGGCTTAGTGGTAAATCACCCTGCCTTGGGTGTGCAGGGTCCCTAGTTTGAGCTTTCCAAGAACTGTTCATTTTGTTGCTGGGCAGAACACGGCCCGTTGTGTACAGAGTGATTAAGGCACTTTAAAGCAGTTGTAAACAGGTTTGCGTGGGTTTGTGCAGAGCTAAGCACTGCTTACACAGGTTAAGCAATTTAGAAGCTAACTGAGTGTAAGAAACTATAACCTGAAATAAGCAGTGCTTACTACTGTGCAAACCCACGCAAACCCGCTTACAACTGCTTTAAAGTGCCTTAATCACTCTGTATCCAACAGGCCATGTTCTGCCCAGCAACAAAATAAACAGGTCCTGCAAGCCTCGAACCCAGGACCCTGCAGACCATAGACAAAATGAATTACCACTATGCCATGACAGATATACATAAATCTGCTGGTTTCAGACACATATCATCCAGCACAATCATTCAAAAGTACAGAAAATGTAATTTAACATCTAGATGTGTGTGTGTGTGTGTGTGTGTGTGTGTGTGTGTGTGTGTGTGTGTGTGTGTGTGTGTGTGTGTGTGTGTGTGTGTGTGTGTGTGTGTGTGTGTGTGTGTGTGTGTGTGTGTGTGTGTGTGTGTGTGTATGTATATATATATATATATATATATATATATATATATATATATATATATATATATAAACATATTTATCTATCTATATACAATTTATGTTATGTGATGATTTGTGAGTCATATATATATATATATATATATATATATATATATATATATATATATATATATAGAGCCATGGATGTTCAGCTCATATTTTAGCCTGTACCTCATTCTTTTGGCAATTGACATGGATGATCGCAGCATTGAAGTCAGTAACTAGTGCCAACACTTTTGTGTTTCAGACTTCATGTCCTTCTACATATGTGTTCTAATACATATAACTGTGTAAATAGCAATGTTTTAAGTGTATTACAGCAGTATTTGACATATATCCCTATGTGTACCCACATGTTTGCACACTCTGTCCAGACTTCTTGCATTAACAGGTTTGTGTGGTATGATATTACTACATTTCCTGCACTGTTGACTGATTGTGCTGGATGATATATTTGTAAAAACATCAGAGTTATGTATGTCTGCCATGGTTTAGTGGTAGATCACTTTGTTTATGGTGTGCAGGGTCCTGTGTTCAAGCCTTGCAGAGGCTGTTTTTTTTTTTGCTGGGCAGAACACTGGCAGTTGGATACTGAGTGATTAAGGTACTTTAAAGCAATTGTAAACGGGTTTGCATGGAGTTAAGCACTGCTAACTTCCGGTTACAGTGTCCTACACTCAGCTGCTATATTACTTAACCTGTGTAGGCATTGCTTACCCCCATGCAAACAAGCTTAGACCTGCTTACTGCTGTTTAAAAGTGCGTACTGCCACTTACTCCCCGTGCTAATTTCTTTAAAAGAAAGGAAAAAAGGGTTGATAGGAAAGTGGTGAAAAATGGTAAGACAGTAGGGAAATAGGCATGTGCAGGAAGGGTGTAGGAAAGGTCCATAGCTGCCCATTTCTTCTACAGCAACAGCTGTGCATATACACTGAATTTGGAGGTAAATTTGGACCCTCAAACTCCTGGGAAAGGGGTGAGGACAACATAAATTTGTTGTGATGCCAATTAGACCAGATTACACGTGTCCAGTGGACATGTGCGAAATGGACACCTATGTATGGGGCGAGATTTTTTTGTGGGAAAAGATTGCCCTTTTTATTTTTTCAGGTGAGAGTGGGATGTTGGGGAGGGGTAGTAGGTATGAACATATTTATTACATTAAGAAGAAGAAATTGGAAAATGTCTTGTCAAAGCATCTTAATGAAAACCCTACTCACTTATTCTTGTTTAGAGTGCTTGATCAGATTACCCCAGATATAAAAGATGGTCCTTACCAGTTACTTTTGGAGCGACAGACGTTACTATGGCAATTGAAGTTACAGTCTTATAGAGCTCCAGATATTAATGAAAAAGTTTCTTTGAGCTGTATAGTGAAGTTAAAGAGCTTAATGCGGTAGTTTGAGAGTTCTTTTTGTGTTCATACTGATGTTCAGGTTAGTGTATTTTTATTGTGTGGGGTACCACCAATTTTTGTAGAGGTTTCTACTATTAATTTGAACTCCTTTGGAGGTTCTTTTTATTTTATTTTAATTAGTGTGGTAATTACTTTAGGATTGAAAATTTTATGTTTATATTAAACATAGGATATTAATTTTATTGTAATGTATTAAAGTAATGTGTCATATAGCTGTTCAGACACTGACAACCATATAAACAGAGTACTGCAACTGTGAAACAGTTACACTAATACAGTAATCTGGAAAGGTTTATAACTGTTGCTGTCCAGGCCAAGCCCTTCCTGTTAGTTTATTTAAGAATAGGGAGGGAATTAATTTTTTATAACATAATTGAATATTTGTGTATAATCAATTACTGTTACACTATTTAATCTGTTCTGTTTGGTTCTTTTTGTGTTGTCTGAAGAAATGTAGCTATTTGCTGAATGAAAAATGTATTAAATTGTTGTGCATAACATTTTAACTTTGAGCCAGTTTTGTCTGCTCCTTTGCTCCTGTAATAGTTTTTCTGTTTTTTTAAGAGGGGTAGTAGGTATATTTGGGGAGGTAGGATGGGTAGGTTAACAGACAAGACACACAAGATGCATATGGGGCAGTATATGGCACACTTGGGGGTAAAAACCTTGATGGGGAGGGGTGTTGGGCTATTGGAAGCCCACAAGCCCCCTAGTGGTAACAGTGAGACTGAGGTCCCCACCCATGGGCAGTCACCACTGCACCTTCACAGCCCCAAAGGTGGTTGTGCTGGGGGCTGAGCTGCAGAGCCAGGTTGACTCTCTAATTGTGACACATGACCTTCAAGCTGGTGTAGAAGATCACCAAACTGCTCAATGATCGCTCTACGCACCACGACCCGACCTGACGATGGGTGACAGGTGCCTGTCCGCACCTACTCCCGGGGGGGTGAGCCCCATCCCCTGAGGTGGTTCCACCTGAAAGTGGTGCAGGACCAACAGACAGGGAGGTGCGGGGTTGGGCCCCAGACATGCTGGTGGCCGGTGCCTTGCCCAGCTGAGCTGAAACTGGAGGGGTCTGCCGGGACCGTCCTTCCGAAGCGTGCTATAGTGTGTAGATTTCAACATCATATATGGGTTAGTAATAGTCAATACATTCCAGGGTTAGGTAACACAACATGCATAGATATTCCCATTAACCCAGACACCAGATGTGGAACAGTTGCATAGCAAACAGAACACATGCATATATGGGACCACAGTAGTAATAAGAACAGCACACAGGTACATTGATGGCACCATGCCAACAATGTAGAATAATTCAATATGGCACATGCATGGGAACCATTAGAGTATTTATGAAACGATTGGCCATTATCAGAGTCAGTGCATACCAGTTGGGATGGGTATGTTGATTATTGTTGGAGATAAGGTGGGGGGAGAGAAAGATGTCAATTAACAAGTAGTATATTCCTGTACTCAACATTGCTTTCCTAGTCAGTGCTATTATCTGTACCTTACAAGTCTTACTACACTACCCTATAGACCTATACTGGACACTGATATGGCTGTCAACATCATTACACATGAACCGGTTTTACCTGCAGTATACACCTCTTACCTGGTATACCTGTGGAGGAATGTTTGTTAACACTGACTAACTGTTTGAACACATACACCCGGATTCCGGGTTGATGTTTTGCACTATGCTATCCAGCTCTTTCTGCACAGACTCTGACCATGTGTTGACCACATGCTGGTGTGCCTGGGCATATCTAGAATATTGCCCTCTTCTACCTTTAGTGACCTGACACACAAATATACATGCTTTCCTACACAGTTATATTATGTAGTACAGTGTGGGTGACAATGACCAGTGATACTTTCTTATTTGGTGAAACTGCAACACTCACAATCCCCTACAATACCAGGGTGGACAGTACCAGTACAGGTTATGTTGGTCTGTATTTATCAGCACATTGTTCGTATCCAACGTACCTGTGGGAGCAATGTTTGTTAGCACTATCTGACTGTTGCACACAAAGTTCCGGATTACACATTAAAAATCTGCACATACTACTCACTCTGTTACTGTACACACTCTGACCACAGCTTAACTGTAAATTGGATGTAAGTGGCTTCTTAGTCACATAAGGTATTGGGGAGTTGCTAGTGTGCTATATGTTTGTCATAGATGTGCATCAAGCAGTTGTATTTCCTGTTTGCTGCCTATACGTCTGGGATCATCCCACTGATTTCCCAGGGGGACAGGTTGATAAGCAATAGATATGGGCCACTTTACTAGACATTCTGGACATATCTGTACAGTTGTGGGGTATGATTTTGTATGCAGACTACCACTGGCAGGATTCGAACCGTGGCTGTGTGTGCTAAAAAAGCAACACTTCACATCTCAGTTACATGTGCTATTCGTTTGCTGTTGCCTGCATTGTTCCTGTTTACTGTCTATGTGTCTCTCAGTTGTACTAAATGGCCTCTGGGGATTACACCTGTCATATACAGGCATTCCTACACATTTGATTTATGGTGCATGGTGTGGGTAACAGTGCTTAATACAGCAGTACTATTACATGATTGCAGATCTACATTACCATATGATATCAGAATATAGATATATAGTCCAGCAGTTGGACCTATTTTGTCAGGGTATTACACTTTTATTGCCATACTAACAATATGAGACTCTTCCTGCCATATTCTCTAGAGTATGCGGTACTTGCCTTGAACAATGCAGGTTTTATACTAGCAATTACTTTACTACTACTTTTATTTTTATTTCCTATGACAGTAAGAGCATAAGTATTACTGACCTGCCTCGCATCACAACCGTGCCAGGCAGCTGATGTGGGCCTCCTGGTTTGCGGCCTGCTCCATTGTAGCTGTGGGGAACATAAGAGGAATATTTAGCCATACCTATCCATGACATACCTGAGCTGGCAATTATTAAACAGGTCATAGACTGATACTTACACATGGTGGGCCATCCCCTGATGCTCTAGCCTCTTGGAGCCACTCCTCCAAGAGGTCCCCCTTCTGCCACTTTAGATCGGCATAGTGGTACCTGACCTGCTCACTAGGTCGGGGTATGCCAGTGGCACTGGTGAGGTCGCGGGCGAGATGGTCCCATGCCTCTGCCTTATATTGGGAGCCCTGGTACTGGCCCTGCAGCAGTCTTTGTGCATGGTCGTTAACTAGGAGTCCAGCCATGACCTTGGACTCTGGGATGCACCAGTGCTGCGACCGGAAGGGCACTCCTTCTCCCCTTACTGCCATAATGCCTGCAAGGGGAAGCTACAACCAGTTATCAGCTGTATTCCCACCTCTTGGGTTTAAATAGGGCTGATTTCCTGAACTTTTCCATGATTGGCCAGTTTTGAAAAGGCTAATCTGTGGGCACACCTACTTACCTATGGTTGGCACTGCTTAAAGAGGTATAGCACTAGGCAGATTGAATTGACACCCCTACACATTGCTTACACTTACTAAGTTGAGCTGTGCTGTGGTTAGCATTGCTTAATAGTTAATTAGCACTATATTTGCCTTTTGACAGTGATTTATTATTCATTACAGGTTATATATGTGTCTGGTATCTATGATTCATGTGTACATACACTGTATGGGGACCTAGGGACTTCTACACTTTATTACAATAACATCTCAGATCTATGCTTACTGCAGTACTCCAGTTCACATATTTATGTTTTTTAGCAGGTTATACAACATCACACTCTACAAAGATTCAGTTCTCTTGTTTGATTTGATATTCCTGTGGTGAGGATTAGTTTGCTGATACCTCATTTATATGCTTTATATGGTTTACTATGATGGCTTAGTGGTTAACAGCTGTGACTGCGGTGTATAGGGTCCTGAGTTTGAGTCTTGTAGAAGCTGTTTATTTCATTGCTTGATAGAACACAGGCTGTTGAGTACAGAGTGTTTAAGGCACTTTAAAGCAGTTGTAAGTGGGTTTGCATGGAGGTAAATGTACAGTTTCTTACACTCAGTTACCTTCTACTTTGCTTAATCTGTGTAGGCAATGGTTACCCCATGCAAACAAACTTAAATACGCTTATATATGCTTACTACTGCTTATTTGTGCTTAAACCTGCTTACTAGTGCCTTTTTCGTTATGACACTGACACTTCACATATGCATTTAATGCAGTACTACAGTTCACATTTAAATGTTATTTAGTAGGTTATATAGCAAAATAGCAAAAAAAAAAAGTAAAAAAAATGTTCATATACAGATTTCACATGGAAAATGGTATGTGTTGCAGTGGGACTTGAACCAAGAATGCCTGCTCATTAGGCAGATGCTCTGACCACTACACTATTGCTGTGTTGCTTCATTTGTATATATCTTCCTTGTTTTCGTCTTCAGCCTTTTAAGCTGCTTTAACCATAGCTAAGCAATGGGCACACCCGTGCACCTACAGTTAGCTGTACTTGGAGTTTAAAAAAAAATAAAGGGGTTTCTTCTTTTTATTTTTATGTCCTGTTGCTGTTGTACACATGGGGGACGGTTGGTGGGGATATACAGACACCTATGAGCGGTCTCGCTCATTTATTTACACTTTCTGCTGTTCTTCTTTGCAGGGGCATGTTTATTCTGAGAGTTCTGCTCTCAGACATGCCCCCTGCACTTGTCCACACTCCGTGTAGGATTGGGAGTTCAGGCAGCATGCCTTCATTAATATGCATGGCGCGCTGCCATCCTCCTCCTCCTAAATGGCCACTTCCTTGCAGAACTAGACTAGTCCTGCATAGAAGATTAGTAAATCTGGGGGGATGTCTCTTTTGAGATGCTGCCTAATGCAGGATCAGCTGGTCAGGAGAATCAATTGGGTTCATCAAAAGACTCTCAGGGTTTTCAGCACAGCAGCAGCAATGGGAATGAATACAGGCAGCAAACAGAAAAATAAAGGGAAATGTTAATTTCTCGAAATCTGCAATATGTATCTTCACAAATTGTTGATAATGGACTCAATGAAATTCAAGATAGTAATGTTGATTGTTTAAAAATTGTTAATTTAGCAAATGTATCACTTTCTGGCACAGTTATTGGTGTGTTGTTAAAGGGAGCTATGTTTGTTCCCACTAAATGTCCCTCTCTTGCTAATGTACCTATTGAAGCTAGTAAGTTCTGTCACAAACTTCATTTGAAAGTGCATTTTTCTAGAGATACATTAACATGCAAAGAAATGTTTCACCCATATCTGAAAATTCTGAGGACTCATTGTTAGATACATATATATATATATATATATATATATATATATATATATATATATATATATATATATATATATAGACTATGATGAAAGTTTGAAAATTGCTTCCTAGTTTACCTAATGTGGAAATCACCTTTTGTCCCCTGAAACTGTCTCCTGTTGTTGCTATGTTTGAAAAATCATTGTTGATTAATGTTGAAAAAGAATTTAGTAAATTCAAATGTAAACAATTTAATTTAAGTAAAGTAGAATGGCAGGAATTTTCCAAACTTCGTGGCCAGATAGGAGATTATATTTTTAGGGTAGCAGACAAAGGTGGTAACTGGGTTATTATGGGCAAAGCTGGCTACCAGAACATGGTAACTGAACTTCTGTGTGACAACAGAATTTATGTTAAGCTCCCTTACAACCGTCTTTCAAGGTTTAAAATTGACTTAAGTGAACTATTATAGAAGGGAGAAAGATTGGGGTTCCTATCATTACAATCTGTTAAGACGTTGCCTGTTGCCAGTGTTTGAGACCCATATTTTTATGCTATATCAAAGATTCACAAGAATGTGAGCAGGCCACCAGGGAGACCGATTGCTGCTGGCATCGGTTCTTACCTGGAAAATGTGGGGATATTACTGGACTTTTTACTTAAAATGCAATTGAGTTCCATATCAGCTCACATAAAGAACACACAAGAGCTAATGCAGAATATGGTGTGGAGAAAATAATATTTTTGGGCCACTTTGCATATTTCCTCTTTGTAGACAATATTACAACAAGTAAGGGTCTTGAAACTATGGCCTCAGTACTGGGTGAAGGGCCTCACAGTGCCTACATTTTGGAGTTACTTGAATTTTTGTTTAACACACAACTATTTTGGTTTTAACAAGGAATATTATTTGCAGATAAGGGGCACTGCTATGGGGGCTCCTTTTGCTCCCTCTTATGTTGTTTTGTACATGGGGGCATGGGGGAGTTGAAAAGCGGTTTGTGTATAGCCATATTTATTACAAAGAGAAGGTGATGTTATAAAGGCGATACATAAACAATTTGATTTTCATATGTAAGGGACCACTGAGTTTGAGAAATGTGTGGGGGACTTGAATTCTAATTGAATTCTATCAGTCATGTTTTACAGTTTTGTTGTCACACAGACTTCAGTACCATTAGTTTTCTGGATGTCCAGTTTTTTGTGAATGAGATGGGAGTTATTCAATATGTTCCATTTAGGAAGAGTACTGCTTTGAATAATTTTTTGCATGCTTCCATCATGCACCCTGAACATCTCATTAAGTCACTGCCTTATGGTGAATTTAGAAGAGTATGCATGAATACTTCTGAGATGGCTTCTAAAGAGAAATCTCTGGCTGAAGTAGAGGAGAGATTATCGGCCACAGGTATTCTAGATCTATTCTTAATGAAGCAAAGAATAAATTGTTGAATAATGTGATAAGTAGGGAACAATTGCATGAGAATAGTAACTTTGGGTATAGCATTCAATTTACTTCGAAAGAAGAGGGGGCAGAAAATATGTTATGTTGGTTTAGTCCCTTTTCAGACACACTCAGACAGGTGAGTACAAGGTTATGGCCAATGATAACACCTGATGATAAGCTCAGTACTCTATTTCCACAATATGTGACTTTTTCTTTTGGTAGATTTTTAAATCTAAAAGAATTGTTGAACTACCCATTTTCCAATCAGACCCAGAATAGTTCATTAGGGTCTTTTCATTGTGAGAGATGCAGTGTGTGCCATAAAATCAGAAATTTGTCTGATAGTATGATTAATGGGCACATATTTGTTTCTCAAGCAAGGTTTAATTGTCAATCATGTGGTGTTATATACACTCTGGGTTGTGGGTGTGATGAAGTCAGATGGTATAAAGGTCAGACCAAAAGAAAAGTTAAGATTAGAATTTTGGAACATTAGGGAAATATTAAAAGGGGTAATACAGGTTTAAGTCCAGTGGAAGAACATTTTACTGAAGCCAGTAAGGAAATTTTGATTCCCTGTTTTTAGTGTATTAGCCCAACCATCTGTTAACTGTGGTAGTGGTACTCTGTTTGCTAATAAGTTAAATCAGCTGGAGACTACTTTCATTTATTAATTTTGGAACCTTGGTCCCACACGGATTAAATCATGAGGTGTTGTTAAATTTTTGAAGAAATGTCATTGATAATATGTCCATATATGTATATGTGTGTTAGTGTGTGTGTGTGTGTGTGTGTGTGTGTGTGTGTGTGTGTGTGTGTGTGTGTGTGTGTGTGTGTGTGTGTGTGTGTATTTTCATATGAGTACATACACATATTATGAGATATTGCTGTATTTTTTATGTAAACTTGGTTGAATTTTTCTGGTGATGTTGCTGCAGAATTCATTGTAATATTGTTGCTGCAATTTTGCTGCTGCTGAAGTTCTATGGGAAATGTAGTAGTTTTTCATGACTAAGGGATGTGTTTATGTATAATGTGCGCTGGCCACTTTAAAAGTGGGATGTATTGACAAATTTTGAAACACAATTGTTTAATTGTTTGATATATTTAAGCTTTAGAATTTGATATGCTGATATCCCTTGAAGACGAAATGCCAAGGTACCAGGATTAAAGCTGTTTGGTACTCCAAACCTGTGTACACCTTTGGATTTATTGGGTTTTTGTGTGTTTTCTTTGGTTTTGATCAGTAAGGCAGTTAGCATGATCATATAAACCAGTTATTCAGACACACATTAGCCACAATGAGGAAATGCCTCATTATTAGCTTATTTTAATGTCTTTGAATCACTCAGTGATTACCTCAAACGCTAACAGGCCCTTTTCTGTCACCCTTGTGATAATCACTGTGGGATGCTGAGTCATCATGTTAGCACAAGCACTCCTGTTATCCAACCAACCCCCCCACCTCCACATACAGAAATACACAAACGCCCTCACGGACACACTGCCATGGCTCTTACCTTTCCCTGAGTTTACAGAATGATTCTGGTATTATATTTTCCCCATCTTTCGCAAATCACAAATGATTGCAATCTGTCTATAATGTCAGTCATTAGAGTTTCGTTCTTATTATTTAGAAAATGCATTGCGATGCAAGACTTATCGCTCTATTAACTCTTTAAGTGGGTTAGAATAATATTTATAAATACTCCCTAGTGTCATCTAGTTTTTGCTCTTGGCTTTGTCTGAAAGTCTTGAGCACTGTCCTCATGTATCATGGGCCTTACAGTCTATCAGTAATACCAGACATTGGTGTTCCATATTAATTGTTCAGTAAAGGCATACAGATGCAGGACACATTGCTGAATTAACTTGTTAAGTGGCTTCAAGTAACATGTAGACGTACCACCCCCATGTCTTTCTTGACTCAAACTCTGTTGTTCTATCACATTTCCAGTGACTAAAATGAAGAAATGTCTCCCTAGTGTCTAGTATCCCCTCCAAGGACAATCACTGCTCATTAGTCTAGAGGGGGTAAAGAGGTATAGCCACTGCTTCACCCACATACACACACACACACACACACACACACACACACACACACACACACACACACACACACACACACACACACACACACACACACACAAATTTCACTACCTATCTCTGAACTCCCCTACCTGAGATCACCCATGCCAACAAACACACACAAACATACACACACACACCACCACCCATAGCACTATACACATTCATATGTGCAGCTGCACACACACACACACACACACACACACACACACACACACACACACACACACACACACACACACACCAATTCTACTTACCCAATGAACTCCCTGGCACTCAACCTCTAATGTGATCTCACTAATTGAAAGTAATAAGTGAACATGAGATTTGGCTGAATTCATTACTGCTGCTGATGGTAAGGATTTATGCAGCCAAGTGGTTCTGTAAATTGTTCAGCTGAAGAAAGCACTTTCTGCAGGCATTTCCAGGGGAAGAGCACATGACTAATTATCATATGCCACTCCCCAGAATGCCTCAGTAGCATTTGCCATAGGCCAGAGCGAGAGCCCACTGCAGCATTGCACTTCTCCGAGGTAAGCATTCTGATAGGCTATCTAAGAACTGAAAATGGTTACTGCCAGTGGTAAAAAGGGCTTTGCTTATTAATTTGTTAACCAGGAAGACTACCTATATTGCTGCCCATCTAGTCAAGTGGATTCAACTAAAAGTCTTTCTTTAATCCATCTAGACAAGTATGTGTGATAGTTCATTCTAAAGAAGTCCATAGTAATTGAGAACAAAGTGCTAAACAAATTTTACTATTATTACACATTACACAAAAAAAAAAATTGTCATTGACTTTTTTTTGGCAGTCTTGCATATAATTTCCCATATTGACTTGCTATCCACTCCCTAATTTGTATCATAGTGGACTAAAACTATCTGTGTATGCGAAATAGATCCTCAATTTCTACCTACATGCACTGTAAATAAATAATCTGTAAAATGGTCAACAGCATAATAACATTTTCTTCTTAGACTAGAGACAAACATGCAAGATTAATAGTCACTAAGACATATGTTATGACTTTTTTATTCTCAGGGGTAATATTTATTAAAAGGTTAGAAGCACCAGATAGTAATTTTACAGCATATTATTTCCTTTTCACAGGCAATTATTGACTGTATCTGGGAACTGAAGGGGGGTAACTTCATTTATTATGAGTCAGCTATTATAAATGTAGATAATTACACAAAGAAATGAGAATAAAGGATCTTAGGTTGATGAGGACCAAGTGACTATTATGATGTTGTTCATTCTTCTGCAAAATCTTGTTGACAGCAGAAAAATGACAGCTGCAAAAAGACAAAGTTCTTTTCCGTTTTTCGTCAGGTGTGTTTATACGTGTGCTATACTTGCAGCATGAAAAGCAGTTAACGCAACAAGAGAGACAAAAGGGACTGTAACATAGTGCATGTGCTGTTCAGTGTACCATTTATGTTTTTTACCACTGTGATCACTGGTTTTGTACTAGATTGTTACACTGGTAATGTTCTACTGATATATCTCTCGAAATTCACAGCATGTCTACATTTTTCCTTATATTTTTGGTGCGTTTCTCACAAAGGTTGTAGTTTTTTGGCAAATCATTGAAGTCACTAAGTAATGAGAGACACAAGTGTCAGACTTCATATACTTCAGAAAAATCTTGCTTACAGAAAACCTCTTATTCTAGCATATTTCTACACTTATAAGAGCAATATTTAAAATCTCTCCCTGATTTGTGCCTTTGTCTTCCTGTTATTTTTGACTTTGTCAAGAATTCTTGTGCTAAAAGGTTCAGAGGCATGGTGCTGATTCTTACTCCCAGGTATTTAACACAACGGAAATATAGTGCCCTTATAGAAATATGTATCTCATCCACTAACTCTTAACATATAGAACAAAAGGAAATGAATACTGCAGTATGAACAATTAAGAAAAACAGTAATGATGGCCACTGAGACTGTGTTTATGTGCGGTGGTAATAACCACTGTTCAAATCAACAAGCAACAAGAAGGGAATGTGAATCTTTAAAGCAGATGAGCAGCCAGTTACACAAACGTGGCACTGTCCTCCTGTGTAGCATAAAAATGTGGTACTGTGCTCCTATTTAGTATAGCAATAAAGATGCACATCAAGGAAGGGATTCCAAAAAAGTCTTATGCTACACTATTCTGAGTTGTGAAATAATTAAAGGGGTTACTGTCTTGATTTACCAGATATGGGGTGGTGGAACAAACAGTGTTTATGTACAATACATATGTGAATTGTAACATTGGTAATTCATATTTTAAATATTGCACTAAAGCAGTGCCTTTTGGCTTTGCTTAGACAATGGTCATTTGCACATAAAGACACACACACACACACACACACACATGTATATATATATATATATATATATATATATATATATATATATATATATATATATATATATATATATATATATATATATATATATATATTATATATATAATATATATATTTATTATGTGAGAGAGAGAGACAACTACTGTGCCTCAACAAAGCGCAAATAAACATAAATGTAAGCAAAGCCAAAACAGACTGTATTAGTGCATTAGATAAAAATCTGCATAGTTAATGCTACTAATCAAGAACATCTCACACATGAACAAGTTTATGTTATTACCCCAGAAAGATAAAGGGTGGAATTCAATAAACCCTACACAGAGAGATTCTCTGTATAGGAATAGTGTTATGGCCCAAACACGGAACACGGCTGCCGAGCGATCCAGGAAACACGGCTGAGGGGAGTGCACAAGCATGGGGATACAGAGGTGTCTGCAGAATGCAAATCACCTCATAAGCTGGTGAAAAACATGCAGATGAGGTTAATTCACAATTCATCAAGTAGAAAGGCACCCGTGTAGGTGCTGTGTCAGTGTAGGAAATGTAAGCAGTTAGAAAAAGGATACCGGACTGTAAAAATTAAACAGGGGCTAAAAAAGTCCAAAAAAATGGTGGACAGTGCACAGTAGGCATGCAGATGGCCAAAACTATGGCCAGTAATTCCAAAAAGTAATGTGATGTAATAAAAATATATATATATTTTTTTTTTTAATATATATATATATATATATATATATATATATATATATATATATATATATATATATATATATATATATATATATATATATCACGGGTAAGTGGCACACAGCGATGCAAAAACATGCTGTTATGAAAAAATAAATAAATAAATAAATAAAAACTTTATAAAATGAAAATTAGACACTTGCAAAAGTATTGCATTGTAGTGCCCAGCAGGCAGAGTCATACAATGGCAGGTTACAGTGGTTGCAAAGGAGACAGGGCCTGGTGTGGTGCAGTATCCAGGGTATACACAATTAGGTGTATGTAAATGAACCAGGGTTATTGAATAGCAAAAAGGTCCACCGTGTCTGCAGGTACAAAGCATGGTAGGGCTAGAACAGTGTTGGAGTAGGCAGATCAGGTAGCTGATATCACAAGGGGGTGTGTCACTCTATGTTAAAATGGATTGGAGCTTAGCGGCACCTGTTTGCGCTCAGCTAAGCACAGCTAAGCAAGGGGAGGGGTGTCTGATGATGTTGAGCATGTTTTAGCTAGTTTAATAAAAGCTAAGTGTGGCCATGGTTGTGGGAGGGTCAAAACTGCTGAGCACTGTTTACACTACCACTGTGGGTTTGCGGGGCATGCCGCACTGCTTAGTAGGAAAAAAAAAGTAAAAATAAATTGCCTGGGAAAGCCAGTCAGGTAGAAATAAGTGGTAAGCCCTGTTCAACAGACACTGTTCCATTCAAACCCCAATGCTATACCTATCAGGTGAAATGCATAATAATGAGCCAATCACACAAGCTGCAACTGCGGCACACCACTATAAAGTATTCATACAACCTACAATCTGATTGTCCCACATACTCTGCACCATTGGAGTACACACTTGGGAATTTTAACTGACAAAATGCTAGGGGCTGCTCCTGCTCTGCTACATCTGTATGTGCTTGAGGCTGAGGTCATTGAAGATGATGATGCTGACAATAGGCCCAGACTGAGAAGGAGAAGAGTGTTCAGGCCCAGGGTGACCTTTCAGGGGCTACATGAGTTGGAGATTGTAGAGTGCTACAGGGTGAACAGGGCATACTACAAGAACTCACCGAGCTCTGTCACCATCAACTCAGACCCAGTGCCAACAGAGGGGAAACCATCCCAGTGGAAACAAAGGTATGTAGTCCTTAGAATATTAGCTACAGGTACTTTTCAAAGATTAACTGGGGATATAATGGGGATCTCACAGATATCTGCATCCAGGGTACTCCAAGAGTTCCTGGATGCCATGCAAGCACATGCCAGTGAGCACATTTATTTACCCTACACCCCTGAGGACATGGTCAGCAATATGCATCTCTTCCACTGTGTAGCACACTACCCTGAGGTACTGGGTGCCATAGACTGCACTCATGTGCACATCAAAGCACCACCTGGTGAAGAGGGTAGGGTCTATGTCAACCGCAAGGAGTATCACTCCATCAAGTATTGCCAGGTCATGTGCAATGCATAGGCATTATCATGAATATGTGTGCTGGCAGCCCTGGCAGCTATCACATCTCCCACATCTGGCACGCCTCAGAGCTGTACCAGACATTTGCCAGGGGGGGGGCATCCCATATGGCCATCTAGTGGGGGATGCTGGCTATGCACTAGAACCGTGGATGATGGCACCCATCAGAAATGCACACACACACACACACACACACACACACACACACACACACACACACACACACACACACACACACACACACACACCTACTGAAGTACGCCATAATGAGGCACATGCACAAACTAGGAACATCATAGAGCATGTTGTTTGGTCTTCTCAAGTCATGGTTCCTTTGCCCTGATATATCTGGTGGAGCCCTAAAGTACTCCCCAGCCACATGTGGCAGGAACATCATAGGGAAGGGACACACAGCCCCCCCCCCACCATTGCTAAGGTCCTCACAGCCACAGGGGACTCAGAGGAGAACCTGCTGAGCCAATCCCTGTAGGCATATATAGGCATGCCCAATATGCTCTAGCCTTGGCAAAGAGGAAAAGCATAGCACATGCACTGACAACCTAAGGACTAAGGGACTGACACCTCATGCCAGCTCACATGCATAGTAAAAAGGATGCCAGCCACACCACACAACCTGTACCTTACCATGTATTGGCTGTGTATGGCATGCATCAGACAGAGACAGCCCTAAACCACTGTTATCTCCACCACTGATGGCACAAGGTAAATCAATCTTCTTTACAGTAAATGAATGGGGTAGTAGACTGTGGTAGCATATGTATGGACCTGCCTCATGTATGCAAGGGAACAGAGTGGGCTACCAGAATAGGTGCAGACAACTGACAGCTATGTGGGACAACAGGAACTCTCCGTCTAATACTGGCCGACCCTTAATATGCAGTAGGCCCCATGCCATAAAAACCCAATGTAGTATGTTGAGGGAATGACATACAGCAGGGTCACAGGACAGATGCGTAACTGTCAATGCTAGAGTCCCCTACCCCCAGCATACTTGTGTCCCCATACAGCTGCAGTGTAAGCATGTTTGCAAGGTAATAGCAGTATACCACACAATTCCTGAGCTGTCCCAATCAACCTGGTGACATGTACCATTTCCCCAATATGCAGGGGTCAAAGTGCTATGTTTGTCTGTGGTTGATAGTCACAGGAAGTAAATTGCACTGTCTGGTGGCTGTTGTGGCTTAGTGGGTAGGTGCATTACCATAGTTGATGGGGTACATGGTTTGAGACTGGCTGCACCTACTGTTTTGCATGTGAGCTGCAGCTATGGTAGGAGTTCTATAGACTGTCCATATGTTAGTATTTCTTACTGCAGGAAAGCTGGACAAAGACAGACACAATGGAAAGACAAGGGGCTATGGATATAGACAGTACACAGCCCTCAGTAACCTAGATGTTGGCTAGTAGAACAGCAGGTTGTAACAAGTCAGTGTAGCAGCAGGATATAAAGGTTGTCATGTAACTGTGTCAATACTTACAAGTCAGTGGGCACCATCCATACCCCACAAATGTACAGAGTTTAACAGAATGTCCACATTTATGGCTCATATATCTGTTCTGTTTGTCATAACATTTGCAGTTTTCTGGCAAACTATTGACATATGACTAAAGGATGCTGTGAGCAAGTAATAACAGGGAGGTGAGATGCAGACTTCATACCCATTGGAAAATGCATGGTTATACAAAACCGTTCCACCAACTGTCTAAGTTTGTAAGAGCAATATTACAATCCTGTCCCCATGTTTGGGCCTATGTTCCACTGTTATATATGGCCCTGTCAACATTAATGGCTGTAAGAGTATGAGAGGTTTGGGCAACATGTAGCCTTATAATAGCACAAGACAAAATGTTTGTGGAGCAAGCAGACATATGGGGTACTATGTTGGAAAACCTGCAAAACAGGTACAGTCAGAGGTGTGAAGTCCGCAGCCCTGTGTGTGGTGTTACTTCTCTTACACCAGTCACAGTATGCCTACAACTACATAGAGCAGCAACTGTGGACAAAGCCAGGAACTGGAACAGGGCAAGACAAAGGTCCACATATAAAGGGAAGGATGAACTACTGGCCAGACTAATGTAAAAAAGTGCAGAATACAACAGTTTGTGTAGAAGCATAGGTTCCCTGCAGTGTATGGAGTCAGTAACCCAAATGTCTGCTTCTGCCACTGACGTGCCAAGAAATCACAGTGCTATGTAAAATGTACCAGACATATTATGCAAAACTCTGTTAAGTCCAATACACACTGTACATACCCTACATATGGGTCAAATATTGCAGACAGCATACAGCCACAAAATCCTTCAGGCAGTATATCAGGGAGGTACTGGACTATTCCACCATGGCCAGCAGACAATTGGCTGTATCATAAAAAATCCTGGACTGGAGTACAGGTAGTTCTGGCCTGGAGTCCCTTTGTAATTAATGACTCCTACACTTAGCTAATTTCAGTCCATGTCTGAACCCACATCTGACTATAGAACTGTGATGTCCCTATATCTCTGTGCATACAGACAGCTATGTGTACCTCAGCTGTATCTCCCTATCTCCATCAGTCATGATTACCCTTATCTATCTGTATGTAGCACATATAAGATATATCTGGATGTGTTGGGTTTAATATAGGCACACACACACACACACACACACACACACATATATATATATATATATATATATATATATATATATATATATATATAGGGTCACACACACACACACACACACACACACACACACACATATATATATATATATATATATATATATATATATATATATATATATATATATCATATATAGAGAGGCAGACAGGCAGACAGAGGGAGAGAGAAAGTGATCCAGTAAAGCATAGTGTGATATAGTGCTGCAGCCACTCATATACCACTTTTAACCAGTGGTGCGTGCAAATAGTATGGTGAGCAGTAGTGTGTAGACATATGGAGGCCTTGTGCATAGCTGCTGCCCCCACTAACCCGCATGTATCTAGTCATGAATGCCAACTGCCACCACCCATATTTGGAGGTCCTGCCTAAAGCTGTGGTGACTGTAAGTTGTGTGCTGTCTGTCACTGAACAACCAACTTATGTTAACACACTGCAAATGGGGTCTTAAATTGGATATGGTATGGTGGCAAGGTCCTGGCCTAAAGCTGAATGTAGAAATCAGTACCATCATAGCATACGGCTATAACATGGCTCCACTATTTCCCACATCAATGGCAACCCCATAAACACACAACCTGCATGGAGAGAACTGGATACTCAGGTTAACACATTGTATTCAGCCATTAAGTAACAGCAGTAGTCAGAAAAGCCTTTTACATGGTTCACCACACAGGTAAAGGTAGTGTATCCAGATAAAAGGTGGACGTTGCCTCTGTATAGTCCTCAGTCAGTATTACAATAATGTAGTACCATGACCCATTTGGTATGTACTTTTGCAGACATCTGCAGCAACTGGAAAGGCCATAGTAATACCCACAAAGGTAATCCATGGCCTCCAACATCTGATCCATGCAGACAGCCTTGAATCAGTAGTGCCCCACTCGGTATTGGATAGGTTGTCCACAGGTGGGTTGTGGCATGCCTACCTTGAATCAGTAGTGCCCCACTCAGTATTAGACAGGTTGTCCACAGGTGGGCTGTGGCACACCTAGATGGCAATGTTGTGCCCAGCCCTTCCACAGCTGGCCCATATATGTGAGCCTAACTCTTTGCACATTACCAGCATGAGAGCACTGAATCTGATATGCAACATTAACAAGATCTGCTAGAGAGACAGGTTTGTCTCCCAGAGGCTGCTCTGTCTCAGGAATGCACTTCCAAGACATGTCAAACAGAGTACCATGCAGATTCTTATCAAGTGCAGCTGTGATGACTGGATGGGAAACCACAAATCCATCCCAGGGGTTGCACATGCATCCCTCAATGACAGGGGCAACAGGTGCTGATCGATGATTTTGTCGGGGATAAAATAATGGCTAGGCTTGTTAGGAGCACAGGGCCTTTACCCTACTAACCTTCTATGAGCCTATGAATGTGATCCTATGTAAATCCCAGGTGACATGTATCAGGAGTAGAATGCTGTGTCAAGGGATATGCATGCAAGATTACCCTGTCTGCACCTCTTGTTCTTCACACACTGTGATACACATATGCACCTAGGTAATGATGCACATATACAGACATACCTTGATGATGTCACATTTCTGTTGCCACTATGCCATCCTGACCTGCTGTATTGGCAGCAGGTCCCCACAGCATAGACACACAAACGCCTGGACCAAAAACAGAATAAAGTCTGGGAGGCAACAGTCAGTCAGAAATATTAACACCAATACAGCATCATGGCACAAAGATACATACCCTTTGATGTGTATGCATGACAATTGCCATCAGACAGCACCTTACAGGGCATAACACTACTGCACTACAAACTACCATTAAGTGTACTATATTCACTCTGTGCATCAGACAATATTAGCATGTCCCTGCATCAATGGTATGGATGACAGGGGTGTAGCACAGGTATCATAACATGGATAGGGTATGGTGTGGGGTTGCCAAAGGCCTACACTGTGCCTCACAGTTGACATGTGTGTGTGTGTGTGTGTGTGTGTGTGTGTGTGTGTGTGTGTGTGTGTGTGTGTGTGTGTGTGTGTGTGTGTCTGGAGGGGTGCTGGTCAGCTGGGCCATGGAGAGGAGCTGTGTGTGTCCGACGGTGACCTGCATGTGACAGTGATGTGTGAGTGTGTGCATGTACACAGTCAAGCCATGTGCCAGCCCTACACGAGGGTATGTTGGACAACTGTGGAACATACATGGCAGCATGTATCGTTCACCATCTCTGGCCACAAACACAGGAACTGGTTCTGCCAGGAGTGGCACTGGCACCACCATGACCAGGGCCAGATGCGGTACTACTTGCTGATGGTGACAGCTGTCTGCTGGGTCTGTGTCCCTCACAGGACCACCCAGGACCATGTTCCTATGGCCTGCCATGTTGTGGTGTGGGCAACACCCTCCCTTTGGTAGCGCTGGTGGTACTGCCACTACGAGAGTGTGACTGTGCACAGCCATGTCGGCTCTCAGCTGATGTTGTTGCTAACCTATGTCCATGTGTCTGACACCCTAATCCCACCACATTTTCAAGCACATACATTGCACAGTTAAGGACTGACAAAGTCTCACCCCACCATCTATCCACTACATCAGCAAAATTACATAAGGCATCACCAATGCCATGGATGGAGTCATGCATGCCAGGCAGTGTGGCACCCATGACCCTGGACATCCATCTGGTGTACCATTCCCAACTTGCCTGTGCCTCCATGATGGACCAAAACATGTGTCAGGTGACACATGCTGTGACACCTCTGACAGGTGCTGGATGGGCAGCAGTCCTCCTTTGAGCACCCCTGTCAATCTGCTTGTGTGGGACCTCGCCAGTTCTCTGGCTATGGCTAGTGTCTACAATCACAGATGTCATAGTCATCACACTCTCCTATTTGATGTCACCACTCTCTGTCTGTCCAATATCTGTGGCAGCTGGAGACTGGTGTGTGTGGAAATACTGCCTGTGTGCAGGAACATTGGGGGAGGAAGTGGGATGTCAACCAATGGTACAGATTCGGCCCCTAGCAATCCTACCTGTACCTTACTATGGCCATCATCAGAGTCCAATGAGACACTGACATCAGGTTGTCAGGGGGACACACTCCAACCCCCATGGTCACCTGTGAGTGGAAGACAATGTGACTACATTAATTCCTGCACTATAATGTCTGCTGATCCACACACACACACACACACACACACACACACACACACACACACACACATACAGCTGAGGTGCCACAAATCATTAGACAGAGCACACTTTATGACTGATGCCATGCACAACACATAAGCAGACCACAACAGACACACAACAGACGCACACAAGACAGGCCCTTAACAACATGCAGTGCAGCTACATCCAGTTAATGTTGCTAAGTGACATGTCAGTGTCTGTGACAGACCTTCACCTACAACACAGTGCAGCCATTTCCACAATAGTAATGCACCCCTTTATAGCAGACTGCCTACACCTTCACAAGAATATGTAGTAATATGTTACAGCACCTGCAAATATGCTGCTGTGATTACTGATGTAATGCACTGCAGTGTACCACTCCACAAGTGAACATATACTTATTACAATATGGCTAAGCTTAAGCAGTGTACCCCTCCACAAGTGAAGATGCACTTATTGCAATATGGCTAAGCTTAACAGTTGTGTCCACAGCAAATTGGCAGCCCTTAACATGCCGAGGGTATAGATGAGCCATAACAAAACAGTTCCACACTCACCAGCAACAGGATGATGGACCCTGGCCACACCAGAGGTACCTATTGATTTGTGGGGGAGAGGTATTGTCAGCAGATACAAATGTGGCATTTGTACAGGATAATATGTGCATATATCAACATGCACAGATCAAACTGTGATACTACCCACATTGCTGCCATTTACAATATGTGTGCACACGTGTGCATTACAGCCACCCCCACACACACAAATGCAGATTGACCTGACATATGTGTACAGGTATGCAGAGGCAGCACCTATGAGTGTTAAAGTATTAATGTGATGACAACTGGAGGCTTACCTGGATGCTCCTTGGCTGTGGAAGCTGTGCCACCCACCTTCATGACATATGGTGTGATCGATTTTTGTGAGCTGGTGGCTGAACCCAGGTTTGCCAGGAACTCCTCTGTGGTTGAGAGTGGTTATTGTGTAGCAGGCTCTCCACCAGTGCCAGCATGGTCCCTGGCCACAGCTGCAGCCCTTTGCATTGGATGATGTATCATAACAGTGGCACAGTGTCAGACCTGCTCATAGCACCTGTTGTGGTGGCCCACAGTGTAAAGCATACCGGCTGGTTATGGCGACTCCTTGACAACAGGACCTGGTGATGGAATCTCAGGGCATCAGTTATGATGTCAGTCTCTGCTTCTGAGAAAGGTGGATTCCTATGGAGGGACATCCCTACTGAAAGACATGAAGAGGAGAACACATCACACGACCACGTACATTGCTCAGCATTATGTACACACCCTGCACATCCCCATTTACCAGCATTATCCACTGCTAACTCCCACATCATACCCTGCCATCTATCTCCACAGTATGTATGTGGCTATCAGCAACACTAGCAATACATCATGCATTGCCTTCCTGATCTTGATGCTTCCTGCTACTTGCTTCATGTCCTATAAGGTGTTCAAATGCATGTTCCTATTGCACATATTACTGCTTGCTCATAGCCTGTCTACATTGTATGCAATGATGTCAGCCTTCTACTGTTGTAGTAAGCACCTGGGCTGTAGGCACACCCATTAGGTCTCCCTGGCCTTCCTCCCTCAGGTTCTGGAATATATGGCTGGACAATGTCTTACAGTTTCCCCTGCCAGTCTGGTTGATATGAGCATCCTGGCACAGTGTAGCACCTGCCTCATGTACAGGGACAGACAACCATCTACAAACACCACCAAGGAACACACTGTGTGAGAGATGCTATGATATTAGGAAACTACAGTCCATGTTCTCTCCCTGTCAGAGCCACATATCTGCCCCAAACAGATTGTCGACACAATCAGTACACCCACACCTACACAACACATACACACATATGTAGAGATCCTCAACATACATATACACAAACGAAGGAGACCTCTGAGGCAAAGCCAGATGTGAATGCCACAGCTCTACACAGCACATACCACACAAAGCCACACACACACCTGTGTACCACAGCCACAAAGGCGTCACCACATATCAAACATATTACACATAGGAGACTCAATTGAGAGACACACTGATGTGCATCTTACCAGGCTGTATATGTGGATGGTCACATTTACTTGTGTGTCAGGTGACACAGTCTGCCATATCACATATGCACTGCTGTCTCTCACCAACAAGTACTGTCATGAGTTGGCATGTCTGACCTGAGATGTACCTCCCTGGACTATATGCAGTGAGACATGAGTGAGCACGCTGATTATGTGTCCCAGGCAGGTATGTCCCTAGCCTTATTAAGCATTCCACTGTCACCCAGACTGATGCTGCAATACAATCAGGAAATGATTTACCTTAAAATGTGGTCTGTTATCTTGTGATATTCCAGGGAGTTCCAGTACCTGAGAGCCTGGGATGATATGGCCAACAAACCACGAGATGGCCTCCATCTGTCTCAACTGGCCTTCACATGTCTGACAATGGTTGTCGCCACCTCCATAGTGTCTTCATTAGGAAAAGTGGTGAAGATATCACTACCAACATACAACTGCAAGTGCAGCACACATTGAAGGCCATGCTGCTAAATGCTAGGAGTCTACACATGACTTTGCCCTGAGTGCAAGCATTCTTAACCCTGGGTAATGCTTACATCTGTGTAGTCACAGACATATGATTCAAAGCTTCAGAGAGCACCTCAGCCATACCTGGTACCATCCTATCATTCAGTCAGACCCCTAAGTGTGGGTGGTAATGCCATGGGACATGGGGTTTCAGTATATATGAGACACATGCACACCTTCACACTGTACAGGCAGTAAGATGCACAGGGGACACTGCAGGGGCAGTTCACCATTGCCAACACACCTATTCAAACCATATTTATCTACCGGCCAGCACATGTGACCAGGAAGGCCATTCTGCCTATATGGAGCTGGTCAACTGTAGTAGGATTAGGGTCTGTACCCTGATCCTGGCTTACTTGAATGACCCAGGCATACATTGGAAGACGTACCTATGCCAGTATACAAATGGCCAGAGAGCCATCAACACTGGAATTACAAACACCTTGGTGCAGCTAGGGGCTACCCCCGCATGATTTGAAGGTGTGTTGGAGTTGAAATTACACAAAATAGGTTACCACTGCAGCATCCATACAGTGTCATCCTCCATGGCAAAGCAACCATCATGTGGTCATGTTTGCAGCCATCATCTCCCACAATACCTATCTAGCTAAGGTCAAACATACATAAGGCTCCAGCATGTAATACAGCCTCCTGTGAGGTGGTATACACAGCTTCACAGTCCCCAACCCCTCTGTGGGAACTGGCACCAATATCCACACATACACACAAGTGCTATATGTGCATTTGTATAGATGCATGGAGTCAGGTATACCCAACAGGACTACATCATCCTCTGCAAGGATAGGTGCACCTGTCTGGTGGATATCTGCAAGAAATAGTGTCTATAACAGGGATGACATCCGAGACAAAGTAGAAGCAGGTGCCCATTTTGGAGCAATGTCTCCTTAGCATGAACAAGTGAATGGGATCACTCCTGGAAACCTGCACAGCAAACACAGAGCCCACATTGTTGACATCCACTACAGACAATCATCTCCCATTCTGCATATATGTCTGCAACATCAGAGGAAGCACTTGAATCTGTTCACTTTGTGGTGGACAAGGACACCACCTAAACCAGTGCTGTAGGTCTAGCATACTTGATGCCTGACAGAGTCAGTGTAGGCGTTGCCACCTGTCCCCCACCAGTACAGAGGATGTTCCCAATACCAGCCCCCTTCTATATGTAGTGAACAGGTGATCACTGCCATGTGAAAGTCATGGTATACAGCCACCATGGGAGCCTATCACATCACAGGATGCATCCTATATGACCCCAAACATGACCTTGCAACACTATAGGCACTGTATTCAAAGGAGGCCTGACTACTGCCTTTGTCCCAGCTATGTGAAGGACAACCACTGTCACCTATTTAACCTAAGGTGGGGTGTCCATCAATGTGTCACATTATACACCCATCAGCCTAACTAGACTGATCTGCAAGACCATAGCACAGTGTATAGTGAAACTCATTAACAAGGACATTGGCGACCTCCACACACTCCATCATGCACAGTTAGGCTTCGTCAAGGAAGGGATAGTGTCTGATACACTTGGTTGACCTCTTTGACACAGTCAACAAAGCCATGTGGGGGGGGGTGCACACTGCTACCTTGATCTTGACAAAGCCTTTGACAGTATAGCCCACTTGGCCATAACAGATATACACTCCCACGTATGCATCACACCCTATGTTACCAGTGGGGTAACACACTGGCATGCTGACATGACCCACCTAATCCACATAGGGGAATCCACCTCAAGCGGTTGACCCATAACTAGTGACACCACCTGGTGTTCTGTGTTTCAGTCTCTGTTATGTGTGATGTACACTTCTGATGTGCAGGGCACAGCCATTGGGCTATGGATGACCATGTTTGCATATGACTGCATGCTGTGTGCTGACACCAGATTCCGTAGTGCTGAGGACACCTGCCTACAAGGATCTCATCAGACACATGACGGGTGCCAGAAACATGGCCTCAGGTTGCATGCCAGGAAATGCAGTGTCAACCCCTTTGGGGAGATTGACGTCCCCACATATTATCACAGTACTAACAACATCCTATGCATACAATTAGTAGTGAGGGATCTGTGCACACAGGTTGATGGCAACATGACAGTTCACCACCATGTTGATTCCATTGTAAGGTAAACCTTTGATATGGCCCACCTCATACATAAGGGTATGTTATCCAGGGACATGGGGTCATAACATCCTTGTACTCCCCCCATAAGGCCCATTATTGAGTATAATGCCCTGTTTGTCATTCACCTCACACAGCACATGCAGCAACTCGGGACATCACAGAGGTTCCACACCAGGGAATACCAGGACCTCAAACATCTACCATACACACATAAGCTATAAGCCCATCCCTCTACCCAGTTTCATACATACTCCTCAGAGGTGACCTCTGCCTGGCATACAAGGCAATCACAGACTCCACTTTGTGGGGACTGCTGCACAAGTGCAACTGAAGCCCTGAATACACACGCCCTCAACCTGGTGTGTAACATCAACTAGGCTTGTTGGCAGCTCAGATGTGTGCCCCACATACTCACCCTACTGTGAAATGGACATCCTTTCCACATCAGGTAGGGTAGCTATTTACACTTTTGCAAGAGTAATCTGGGTAACTGGATGCAGCACATACAGCTGTCTATCAGGTGCCAGAATCCAACAGATAACACACGCACTCCAGTCACTCCACAACAAGTACAAGTCAGACTCTGTCATTGTCCATGTGGATGTGAATGACCTGAGATGCACCTCCCTGGACTACATGAAAAGAGACATGGTGGAGCTCTCGGATTATGTGGCCCAGGCAGGTATGATCCTAGCTCTGAGCAGCATCCAACCATCACCCAGAATGATACCACAGTACAAACAAAAAATGATTGACTTCAACAATTGGCTAAGTTTTTGGTGTGATTCTAAGGGGATCCAGTATCTGTCTGCTTGCGCTGACGTGATTGACAGACCTTGATGCTTTGCCAGAGATAACCTGCATCTGTCACCCCTGGGTAGGGCTCTTGCCACCCCTATAGTGCCTTTTTTAGGTGGTGTTCCAAAGATCAAATTACCATTGTAACAGCTATAAATAAATGCAGTCTGAGGGTCATGATGCTCAATGCTAGAAGTCTAAATCTCAAGATACACTTGCTTGAAGCACTCCTCAAAATGGAGAGCATCAACATTTGTGCTGTAACTGAGACCTTGTTCAAAGCAGCAGAAAGCACCCCTGTGCTACTAGGCTATAACTCATTCCACACTTTTCAGCCCCAGAACATGGACGGAAGCTCCAAAGGTGGTAGTGTCTCCATATTCATAAAGGATATGCGCACCTCTAGACTAGTAGCTCAGCATAATGCATCTGAGATACTCCAGGTACAATTAGCATTGGTTAAGATGGCCATTCAGGTCATAGCCTGCTATAGGTCCCCAACCATGCCCCATGATTCTCACTCCACATTCCTAAGCACCCTGGAAACTATTAACATCCAACCCAACACTCTCATACTAGGCGACTTCAACTACCTCTCCATCAGCTGGGAAAACTACTTATGCACCAATGCACTGGCCCAATGCTTCCTGGAATTCATTAGTTCCAATGCCCTGGACCAGCTCATTCTTACCCCCACTAGAGGAAGCCGCATCCTTGAGCTGGTTATTGCTAATATGGGCAACCGTTGCTCTATACCAGTAGTCAATTCCTCCCTGGTTAGATCTAACCACAAACTAATCGCCATGGAAATCCACATCTCACCCACACCCCCTGCAAAGGAATCCACCATGAAAAACTTCTCCAAAGCTCACTTTGGACTCCTAAAAACAGAGGTGGCTAACTTCACGGTACCCATGCCAATGGAAAATAGATGCATGACTGCTGAATCATACACCAATGTGCTGTACAAACACATACATAAATGCATGGAACTAGCTATACCCAACAGAACCAAGATGCTCACCTCCAAAAAAAGGAAGCCAGTCTGGTGGTCACCTGCCATTAATAAACTCCACAACAGAAGGAAGAAACTGTTGCAGAAAAAGGTGAAGTCCCAAGACTGGAAAAATTCCCTTATTAGCCTCAACAAAAAGTTGAGATCCCTCATCAAAACCTCCAAAGCCAGTTATGAAGGGAGAATTACAGCAGACACTAAAAACAACCACAGAGCCTTCTATAGTTACATAAGGATCTCCATGGCAATACTCAGATTTGCTCTGCGGTACTGCACAGTGGTACCTCCTATACTGAGCCAATAGATACTGCCAACATACTGGCTGACAGATTCAGTGCCAACTTTACCCCTCTCCCCCCAAAAGACCAATTTTAATACCAGAAGAATGCCAGGCACCCAACATTACTGCAGCACAGGTTAAAGCTGCTTTGTTTAAGGCCAAGAATATAGCTTCCATGGGACCCAACAATATCACTGGCTGTGTTCTACATGAATTACAGAGTGAACTGGCACCACATCTGTGTGCCCTGTTCACTCACAGCCTCACCTCAGGCTTTGTCCCTACCAAATGGCGCACTGCTACAGTCATCCCACTCCAGAAAGGAGGAGTGACTACAGACTCTGGAAATTATTACCTCATTAGCCTGATGAGTCTGATATGTAGGGATATGGAGCACATCATCATTGACCTAATTATCAAGGATATAGGGAATCTCTAAACTCTAGATCCCATGCAATTTGGTTTTGTGAAAGGTAGATCATGCCTGCTCAACCTGGTTGACTTCTTTGAGTCAGTCACCAGAGCAGTGGATGAAGGTAAGGCAGTTCATACAGCCTACCTCAATCTGGCCAAGGCCTTTGATACCATTCCTCACTCAGGAATTATTGATAAACTCAGCAAACTAAGCATCAATCCCTATATTGTTAGATGAGTAGCAAATAGGCTCACAGATAAAACCCACAGTGTGAAAGTAGCAGACTCCAAGTCAGACTGCCGATCAGTCACCAGTGGAGTCCCACAGGGATCAGTCCTGGGTCCTCTCCTGTTTAACATCTACTTCTCAGAAAGCCAGGCCAACACAGAGTGACTTTGGCTGAACAAATTTCCAGATGACTGCAAGCTGGGAGCCATTATTAGCTCCCCAAGTGATGCAGACATCCTGCAGAAAGGCCTCACTGAGACCAATGATTGGTGTCAAAACCATGGCCTCAAGCTTAATGCCAAGAAATGCATAGTCATCCTCTTTGGGAAAAACTCAGTTCCCGCTAATTACCACATCGATGGTAGCCCACTGAACACTGAAGGCATTATAAGAGATCTGGGGACACAGGTTGACAGCAACCTCTCCTTCGACCACCACATTCCCACTGTGGTCAGAAAGCCCTTCTATGTGGCACATCTCATTACCAAAGGTTTTGCATCCAGGAAGAAGAGGTCATCATTTCTCTCTACTCTTCCCTCATTAGACCAATAATAGAGTATAATGCTCCATTTGGCATGTACCTCACTAGACACCTGCAACAGTTGGAGAGGCCACAAAAGTTCCTCATGAAGAGGATCCTATGTCTTAAACATGTCCTACATGGACAGACTCAAAAAAAACTTCAGCTATTCTCTGTCTCATATTGTCTACTAAGAGGCGATCTCTGCTTGCCTTACAAAGCCACGTCTGACCAAGCTCTGTTAGAAATGCTACATCTAAGGAAATCCCAGTCCATCCACACCACATGCTCCAGAGACCTCAACCTCATTACTATAATCAACAGAACATGCTGGAGGGACAAGTTCATAACCCAGAGACTACTCATGCTCTGGAATAGACTTCCCATACATGTCAAGCAGAGCACCTCACTAGCCCTCTTCAAGTGAAATCTTGATGAGTGGATGGGTAATAGAAAGTTCACCTCAGGGATCACTCCAGTGGCTCTACTTGATAAAGGCACTTGGAACTAATGACAGGTGGCACAATGCCAGGACACTTCTATGGGCTAGGCTTGTAAAGGCCCCAGGGCCATTAGCCTAGTACACACCTATAAACCTATGAACATGCTTGGGATACCACCTGTGTCCCTGTTGGACTGTGGCATCAGGTGCTGCTTTGCATACAAATGAGCTAACATCTGGGCTAAGCTTATGGGGGCTTAGGGCCCATAACCTAGTAACCTCATCTGATCCTAGGTATACCATTTATGGCCTGTGTGCTGTGACAGACTGTGTTGCTATGTGTTCACACCCATCACTGCCAACTACTGTGGTGTGTCCCCAATGGGCAACGTTACAGTACCATGTCATACAGCCACCATCTGACAAATATGTGATTGGTACTACAAGTGTATGTGGACATTCCAGTAACATGTGTGCTACACAATACCTTAGAGCAGTGAAATGTGGTGTAGGGTTTCCTCCTGGTAGATGTCCAACATCTACAGTACACAGATGTTTGTGGAATGTGTACATGTGCCTGATATATGTGGATCCCCTGTCAGACAAGTATAGATGTCTCAAAACCAGGTGGACAATATGTAATGGTTGTACCCAGACTGTGAGGAATATGTCTGTGACATGGCACACCTGTCAGAACACAGTAATAGTACATTAATATCTGGTACTGTATTCATTCCCTGACATTGTATGGTCAATATGTACACACTGTTGCTGAGGCGGAGCGTGTGTCCCCCACTACTGCTGTCTATAACCTGCTGTCCTGCTGCAAGGGGTCCCAGGTATGCTAGCCATAGCTTTCAGGCAATGAGATACTGGTGTGGAGTACACAGTGACCTAGCCAGAATATGTCAGGATCAATCAGGTACACATGGACCATGGTTGAACTATGCCTGTATGACATTCACAGACTGAGAGTGGCTCACTGAGAGTGCATGATGTGATATGCCAGCTATATCCCCCAGTAGTTACTGTCACTATTGAACAACAGACAATCCAATAGCATTCATTTGTGAGCTGACCATTGCTGGGGGAACACAGGGGCCAGACCTGTGTTCTGTGTCACTGCAGACAGAGCCAAAAGGGAAGACTGTAGGTGCTTGGCAGCTGACTAACAGCAACATGTCATTCCAAGATATGTTGTTGAGACCTACTGTTGGAATTCCTATTTCCCATGACTGCATCCCTCCATCTGCACTCCATTACATGGGGAATTCTATGACATACATGGTACAGTGCTGTACTCCTTTGTGAGCAGAAATCCTGTGTTAGTTTTCCTAGGAAAGCACAGTCTGTCTTCATGAAGAAAGTCACAGACCTGCTTACCATAGGCAGCAGCTTGCCTTTTGTAGGTAATGCTTATGAACAGGCGATTGCCTGTGCACCAATCTATGACTCACACTTGCTAACAGCATACAAAACAGCTGGGTTGCATTTTCATGACAACACATTGTTATAATTAGGCCTTCATGTAGGCCTTGGCCCTTTACCTGCCCTGTGAGGAGAACATTATCAAGGTGTGGGAGATACAGCATCACAAAGGGTAGATAGAAATACTGTCCACTGTTTGGATTGATGTGGTATGTCCACAGTTTTGCATGCTATGTTTGGCCATTGTTAACAAACATTCTGATTCTGTGGCAGTTTACTGTTTAACAATGTGTGTTGGAGTCAGTAAGGTGACAGGCAGATGTGAGTGTCATACATCATTTTTATCTGAATGTGCATGCTGCTGCAGTTAACGCTGGTCTATCAGCTGTGTATGTTTGTAGGGGCAGACTATGAAACATGTCCCTGTCACCTGACCATTCCCCCCAACCGTTTATGTATGGGTGTTGTTTGGATGGTCTGTTCTAGGTGTTTGGGAGGTATGTTAGGTCTGTAGCAGGTAGCTAAACATACTGTTGCATGTGTAGCAGGCTGCAGCTGCTGCATTCTGGCCAGGAGTCATACTGGGGATTGTGAACACATTGGGGGACAGCAAGTTGTATATGTGAATGAAGTAGCAGTGTCAGCTCTGTTGTGACAGCATAGCCAGGGTGAGGGTACCCATAACAGTCCAGGTGAGGCATGTGCTTCTGGTACATATGTGACATAATAGTGCTATCCAGAGAGTGATAGGAGGCATTTAGGACACATATTTATATGTTTGACATGTGTCCCACTCTACAGGCCTTTAACATGCTACTGTGGGTGGCAGTGACTGTGGTAGCAGAAACCAGTTCTGCTGGACATTGCAGGGCTCAGTTATTTTTATGTTGTATTGACAAGCACTTAGTTGTTGTGCAACAAACTAGAATGTGGGCCAGGATTTTGGGTGTCCAGATGTCACACATCCTAGGTATGTCACAGATAGAGCTACTGACTCATTATTATGGCAGGTGTAGTTGCAAGACATATGTGCATGCATACAGTGTGTTACACAGGATTGATATGAACATGTGTGCTGGGATGGGTATGACGTGTGACACTGACCTGTCCGTCCTGACTTTGTAACCTCAATCTGCACTAACTTGCCAGTACTTCAGTACACAGAATAGGTTTTATGACAACCATGCCATAAGTAGGTGACAGAACTGTGAACATTCTGCAACATGCTGTGCAGTTGTCAGCCCTACCTGATATTGTAGGCCTCACGTACATCCAGCAACATGTATTTGGCTGTGTACTGAGTCGTTGTCTGCATCACAGGCCCAAATACGCTGTCATTTATCCCATTATATGTAGAAGTAGTGTGTCTCTGGCAATTAGGATATCTTTGTAAAAACACCTGCTTTTCTACATAGATGAGTGGCCTAGTGGGCTAATGTACTATTCGATAGTTGACAAAGTACTGGGTTCGATACTTGACAGAGGTGTGTGTTTTTGTTGATGTAGCATCAGTGTAATGCATGATATATTAATAGAAACAGCAGCTATTCTTTAGAGCTGAGTTGGCCTAGTGAGCTAATGCACTATGTTGTATTTCAGAGGGGCCTAGGTTTGAGACTTGGTAGGGGTGATTATTTTATCTATGTGCATAACAATGTCAGAATCACATACGGTGATTAAAGCAGGTTTGAGTGGGTTTGCGCGATGTGCTGTGATGCCAAACAATGCTTAGTCCCACTTATTTCCAAAAAAAGAAAAGAAAAAGGGGTGATTAGGAAAGTGGTGAAATGGGGGCAAGCAGGGGTAGAACAATATGAAAGGCAGGTAGGGATGTGCAGGATGGGTGTAGGAATGGACCATAACTCTCCATTTCTTGTACAGCAATAGCTGTGCATGTTGCGGACCATTTGGAATTTGGAGCCTCACATCCCACAGGGATGGGCGTGAGTGACATAACTTTGTTGATTAAAGAAAAAACGACTTCGGCGAACCGAATATAACTGAAACAAACTGTGAAACAGCAACCGGAGGTGAAAAAGAAAATGGCCACACAGTCAGAACGTATTTTTTAAGCTTTCTTAAACTTTAATAACACGTGGACTTCTTCAGAAAAAAACAGGAAGCCTCCCTACATCCTGGTTTTATAATTATTATACAGGAAATGATGTTGTTCTCTTGTCATTAAAATTGACATTCAGGCTTTAAAGTGAAAACCACTTAAATAACACTTTTGTATAAAAAATATTTGTAAAATACACTGGTTTTAAAAAAACTTTCATTTTCTCAGATTACATATGTTAGAACGTTATAAAACATTGACTTGAATTTATAACTGTTGGCCATATGAAAATTAATGCGTACATAGTCAACTGGTGCCAAAGTTGCTTGAATCTGCAACAATATGTGAAAATATACGTGTATATGTAACAGAAGCTGTTTTATCTATATAAATCTAAGTTGGTGATAACTTCCTGTGCTGAAATCGCTCGTTGAACTTCTACAATGATAAATAAAAATCTAGCATAAATAGATGGTGTATGTCAAAACTCTGACTGTCCGATGATTCTCTCACAGTGGACAATACCTAAATGTGGTACTATACATTGGGCCAAATTTTGTACAACCCACCTTACTCCTATGGTCCCCTGATATGACCACATGTGCGCACTTGCGCGCCTCACTACTACCATCCACATAACCGGCAAGGACACACACCACCACAACACTCCTATCACCATTACAGAGCTCAGTGTATACATGTGCGCCAGCATGCCACCACGAACTCAACTGCACTTGCGACCGCACAGATGTGTGTGTGTGTGTATGTCCACCAACCACACCAAAGATATCCTATTATGTGGGATAGAACTAGTCTAAACTCATTCAAAAGAAATGATGGACAATCCATACCGATACACTCTTACTGCATGTGTAAAATTATAGAATTTCGACTGTTGACTTTTTACATGGATTTCACCGATACATTATTATACTGTTTGAAATGGTGGCAGTGTATGTGAGGATGAAATGGACAGCTATGTATGGGGTGATTATTTTTTTGCGGGACAGATGCTTTTTTTTAAGGAAAGAGTGGAATGTTGGTGGAAGGATTGTAGGTACGTTTGGGGAGATAAGTTGGTAGGAGAGGTTGCATTTACAGACAGACAAGACAGCAGACAGGGAGTGGTGCATGACACATGAGGGGGAAAACACCTTGGATGGGGAGGGTGTTTGGGAATCGGAAGACCAAGTGCCCTCAGATAGCAACAGTGGGACTGAGCTCCACACCCTTGTGCAGTCATCACTGATCCTTCACTGCCCCAAAGGTGGCTGTGCTGGGGGCTGGATGCTGGGGCTGACCTACTGCTCCAGGTGCACCAGTCTTCCCTTGATCTGGCGCAGTCAGTCATCCAAATCACACTGGATAACCCTGCGCACCATCCCGGGGAACTCATTTCGGGTGGCAACATCTTCTCCACCCACACCTGGGGGGATGGGCCCCGTCCCCTGAAGGGGTTTCACCCATGGGTGGTGCAGGACCAATGAAAAAGGCAACTTCAGGATGGGTCCCAGATGTGCTGGGACCTGGTGCCATGGCCAGATGAGACGGATCAGCTGGTACCGGCCTACTCAATCATGCTATGATGTTGAGGTTTGTCAAAGTGTATTGGTTAGTCTTGAACAGAACATTTCAACATTAGTTATAACAGCATGCATGGGTGTTCCAGTTAACCCAGAACAATAGAATTGCATAGCATACAAAACACACGCATAAATGGAATAACAATCATTATTGTAACAGCATGCCAGTAACAATTATGGCAAAAGGCCAACAACATTGGTAGTTCAACAAGGTATGTTAGTATGCATCCAGTGTAATATATAACCAAAAGTACAATACAAGGCCTAACATTAGGTTTTTAGAACAACATATGTGAAAATGGAACCATATTTGTAGTATAAGAATAATAATTTGTGATGCAGATAAGGGGTGGGGGAGAGAAAGACATTCCATTGCCAACTGTATAGGCTATAGTTTTCACAACAGTACTGCTCAGTACTCTACAGGTCTGCCCTTACTTTATGTTTACAAGTGCCCTACAGCTTTTGTAGCACATACATACCTCTCAAGATATAAAGATGGGATGGTATTGGCCAAGCTGTAACACTTACAAGGTACATAACTACAGGGGACTATTACATGTCAGGGGAACATATATGACTACCAAGGTGTACTCTGCACTGATGTTGTGTGAGTGTGCTACTGGCATACTTCAACTGGATTTATATCTGTGTTCAAGATTATTGGTAACAGTGATCACTAGCCATGACAACGTGGCACTACAGAGGCATGTATCTTGCATAGTACAGAGAGTTTACCCTTATCCTGCCATTATTGGCAGACACGGGGTTAGACTATCAGCAGACCTTCACAGGCACAGCAGGCATATACTTTACCAACAATAGACCATCAATTTTTCTTATTAACTTGGAATAGTACTGTACTTCATGTCATTTTATTTAATGGAGTCTTATCACCTTGCCGAGAAATGCTGTTTACACACTACTACATCTGGACACAGACATTAGTATACCCTTCATACAGCTACTACAGGCATTTATTTACCTGTAAGACCTGTGGAGAGAATATCTGTTAAGAATACATAACTGTTTCTATAAATAGTCAGTACTACCTGTCTGTCACTATAAATATATCTTAGCACCTGGATTCAAACCCTGCTTTGCATGTGACAAAATGAACAATATACATATTGCTTATCACACTGAGCTACTGGGTCACTGCTGTGTGTTGATGGAGTGATATGTGCCTAAACCTCACCTGGTGACAAAGTTTGACCTGGTAATATAGGTAGAGTGTCACACAAGACTGCGGTGACAGTTGAACATACATGCATGAGATTCATGCATGACAGAGATAGCAGGTGAACTGTGTATTAATACTTGGAATGCAGGTGTACACAAATAACCCCTGGTGGATGGAAATATGTGTAATTTGTACAGACCATATTGGGGTGCTGGGTTGCCTACTTGACCCATATACATTTGCAGAAGGTATATTTGCAGTCTACAGGTATTACACTTTCATACTTGCCTGCATCACTGCACTTACTTTCAGAGATGCATATAGCTGAAATGTAAAAGTTAACACAAGACAATCCTAGGTGAAACACACTATAATACCTTACACAGTACTACTCTAGGTTCAGATCTTAGTGCAGAACACATATATTGCATTTTATCTTGTACTACAGCTTCACATCTACACTTTAGTGTGACAGTTAATTATTGAACAGCCTTTGGGCAGTACATGCTGTTATACCCATGTTTACTTCATAAAACCTGTAATATTTTATTTCTTGAAAAACAGCCCAGAATGCACACAATTGGCAGAACACAGATTTATTGAGGGTGAGATGACACAGTGATTGAAATCTTTATCATTCTACACTTAAAATAATGCAGGTGTTGGGAGACATCTGTTATTACACAATCTATGCAGTACTGCCTTTATTTCTTCACAATTCTGACTGCCATTGTACTGTATTTCCTGTAGATTAGGAATGCAGTTAATTTATTCCCTTCACATTTTCAATGCTGGTGTACTTTATTACTAGAACATGTATGATTAATGCAGTATACATATGTTATTCCCAAACATTATTAATGTTGTATTAACTTTATTTCCATAACAATAGGCATATTTCATGCTTTCATCTATATTGAACTGTACCTGGCAATACTCACTTATCAGGTCTATGTACACATTCATTGCAGTACACTCCCAACAGACTATACCTACTGACAGTTACTACTGTACTCTTTCTTAATTAGATTACTATATATTGCAAGATATACCTGTCCTCACCACACTCTCAGTGCATCCTGGCCAGGCGCCCTGCATGGGCTTCCAGGTTGGGAGTCCTCTCCTCTGCAGCTGTGGGGGAAAACACACCATTATGCCTACCTGTCTATCAGATATTCATACTAGATTTTAGTAAATCAATGGTCTCTATACTTACAAACTTCTGGGGCACTGTGGTACCAAGTGTCTTGGATCCATTGGGCCAAGAGTTCTTCCTTTCTTTGCTTCAGGTCGTCATTATGATGATACATCTGCTCACTAGTGTGGGGGATTCCAGATACAGTGGTGAGGTCATGTGCCAGCTGGTCCTAGGCCTTTGACTTGGATTCAGACACCTGGTAGCAGCCAGTCACCATGGTCTTTGACAAGGAGCCCAAACATGACCGTGGACCCCAAAAATGCCCCAGCACTGCACCCAGAAGTGAGCACCCTCTCCAACATCAGCCATAGCTCCTACAGTGATTAAACTCCAACAGGTTCTGGCTGCATTCCTGTCTCTTCAGCTTAATTAAGGCTGTTTTTCCACCATTTACCAGCATTGAACCATTTTTAAAAATGCTAAGTGAAGCTTAGCACCGCACAAACCTGCTAAGTTTAGCTGAGCAGTGCTTAAACTGGCAATGCTTAGCAATGCTTAGCAGTGCACAAACTAGCTTAGCTGAGCTGAGGACTGCTTAACACAGATTGCTTAGCAGTGCCTAAACCAGCTAAGTGGAGCTGCACATTGCTAAATACTGCTAAACCAGGTCCTATTTAAGCATTGCTTGACTTGGCTTAGCAGTGCTTAGCAGAGCTTAGATAAGGGCAAAACAGACTTTTACATAATAAATAAAATATATATTCACATGAAGTGCTCATTAATGATATGTTATTATGTGTATGTATTTTATTGTACATGAACTAACCCGGTATATTTTAGTTACATTATCTTGGGGTGTGACTGTAATGTATTGGACACTTGTCTGGGGCTTTTCTTCTCGTATCTTGACTGAAAATCGGCTTCTGGACCAACTGGACTAACCCGGTTAGCAAATATTACTAACTACATTGATAAAAAAATTCATATATTAATGATATATGTAAAAGCTGAATGGCCTGTCTCAGTATTCGAACCATAAACCTACTGTACATGACGCCGTGACTCTAACCATTCAACTAATGTGGATGTGAAAAGTGCAGCTATATATTTCTATATAGCTTTTGGTTATGTTTAAGCACTGCTGAGCGACACGCAGCTCAGTGCAAAACTGTTCAGCTATGCTAAAATGTGACATTTTCTATTAAAATTAAAAGCATTTGGTTTCTATTTTTAGATGTCTGGCACGTGTTCATTGTTAGGTGCCGCACCACACAAACACAAGAGAAAAAAAAGGGGGAAAATGACATTTTAACTTTTATATTTCAGTGTCATCCGGCACTTTGATAGTACAGGGGGTATGTTACGAACACTGTAACTCACCCCTTACAAAAAAAGGCCAATCTGTCACTTTTACCATGCAGGGGGTGTGTTACACATTGAGCACTGTAACACACCGCCTACACTGATTCAGTAACTGTGTTACAAGGCTGTCCCTCAGTAGTGCGCCTTCATTAATATTCAAGGTGCGCTGCCGAGGGGAAGCTGCAGAAACGTAATATTGTGAAGGGACAGATGGTAAGAGTTGCAAGGATGACATCCAACAAGGATGATTTTATACAGGAGTTATATTATGTTCATTCTCTTTTTTTAGGAAGAGGGTACCTGGATGAATTGATTAGACCCATTAAAGAACAAGTGCTACAAGGATGGGGAAATTTGTATATACCTTTACTCTATGGGGAACCTTTAATAAAAGAACAGGGTTTGGATACAGGGACATCATCTGTTATACCCTATCTAGTAATGACCTTTGACCAAGATACATAGTGGATAAAGAAAACCATAAATAGAGTATGGGGTATGTTTCAAAGAATGCCCAGTAGGTTAGACATATTTAACAGACAATTGAGGTACAGTTATAAGAAAAATTATAGTCTTAAGGAAATACTGGAAAAGAAGAAGAGTAGTACCATCAATGGGACAAAGGATAAAATGGGGATACATAAGTGTGGAAGGTGTTCCCAATGTACTTTTATGGCTAACTGTAAGAGTTTAGAAATATTGATTATACCTTCTAGCCTTAAGACTTTGATGTACAACAGCTGTTATTCAAAAGGGGTGGTCTATCTCACTTACTGCAAATATTGCTGGGCATATTACATTGGTAAAACCAAACGTACTTTGAGACAATATGTATAAGAACATAATTATGACATCAATAGAAAAAGAGAAACCAATGCTCTGTATAGGACCAGTCTGGTGTGCACACAGGCCGATTTTAACTTTTGGGTCCTGGAAAAGGTGGTTCCGAGTGATAGAGGTGGGGATTGGGAGAATATGTTAGAATATAGAGAAATGATATGGCAGTTAAAACTGGATGACTGTACCCCACCTGCTATGAATGATCATATTTCACTTCTTCCTGCTTTAAAATGAAGGCATATAAGCCTAGAAGGGCTAAACACTAAATTATGTATACACATTCATTACTATTCCTATTGTAAAACCATGTTAACTTTTTATGGCTGTTTCCTATATGTTGTAATGAATTTTTTTGTTTGTTTTACCTTTATGAGTAGTTTTAGGATTTGAACAAGATCTTTCATATGTATTTATATCTTGATATACACTGAAAACAAAAGTACTAAAAGTACAGAAACTGTTTTTTTTTTTTTTTAAAACAGCCTTATACAGCGAGTACTGTTTAAATAACTTTACTAATAATATTGTTTTTTTAAATTTTAGTTCATTGGCAACATTTGCATAATTAATTAATTACTTAATGTTTTATCCAATGGAAGATGAGTAATGTACTATAAAAATGGGTGTAGAGAAGGGTTCTGTTTATTCTGATGAAGCCTTCTGTAAGAAGATAAAAGCGCTTAATCTGTTGGTTTAATATTAGAACTATTTGTATTGCTTTTATTGCTTGCCTTACTCTGGTGTCTACTTGCTGGAGGAATTAAACTTCAATTTTTATCCATGTGAACTGGTGTTTCTGCTGACACTATCATGCAGTCAACTGTTGAGGAGGGACAGCCTTTATAGGAGCTCTGTGTGACTGGTTTGTGCTTTTGGTGTTTTGGAACCAGTGTTTTCTTGGATATCCCAAAGGAAGCATTGTATTCAGTGATGGGCTTGATCAGTGCAGAATATAAATGGGTAAGGACTTCTTTAGATCCATATGCTTTGCTGACCACTGCTGTAACATGACAATCAAAGAGGATGTTATTTATCCATATTCCAAAGTCTCTCACATCATCCTTTTGGAGTGAGGTGATTTCTGTATAAAAGCTGGGTGGAGAGACTGTCAGCCAAATGTTACAGTATTGCATTTTTTAGCATTTAGTTGTGGTCCTTTTCGGAGCACCAGCTATTTTACATGTTTACTTTGGTCACTTTGTAGCTTCTACATATTAGATAGGGATTTAACTGTAACACACAGCTTACAACCATATACAGAATGGTTAACCAGAGTTCCCCATAAAACAAAAAGAAAAAAACGTATATGCCAAATAGCAGAGGTTCCAGTAGGGATCCTTGTGGTAACCCACTGGTTACTTTCATGACAATTAGCTATCCATTTAACTTTGTAGGGCTCTGTTTAGAGCACATTCAGCTTACTGATAATGCTAGTGTGTGTTATGGTGCCAAATGCCTTGGTGAGGTGTCGGTGTGTTGTATGGACAGCATGACTAAGTACTTTTAACAGGTGTTCTTTTGTGATGATAGCAGGTATTGTGTATTTGTCAGTGGGGTGAAATTTGCACTGAATTTGTTTGCTACTATATTTGCAATGTCCACAAAAACAGAATAGGTATTGCCATTATGAATACATTCAGTGAATTACTGTGTGTTATTTTATAACTTCCTGATGAAGATAAAAAAGGATTTGTAGCTTCCAATGTGAATCTAGGTTCATGGGAAGCCTTTCTTTTCCTGATGTTATTTTTCAGTACGTTTGATAACTTTTTGATGTTGACCTTAACTTGTGGGTCTTTAGTATTGCTTTCTTTTCTTTTTATTGAAATGCATATTTATTACTGTTATTATTATTATTAACATTTGTTTAACAAGAAAGTCGAACTGTGTAATAAATACCCATTGTCAGCATAGGCCTGGGGGAGAAAACCTTCATAGAGTTAGATAACATGTCAAAAAATAAGCACTGAGGATTCTTAAGTTGAGAGACTGTACCCTAAGTCTTCTCTGAGCTTGACTCGCAAAGGTGATACTAACTTACAAAATAACCATACAAAGATGGAATTTCAGCTGACAATCTCAGTCTAGCTGGACAAGCTTCCAAGACAATTTAAGAGAATAAACCCAGTCCTCAATCTACAATCTCATATTTTCCTATTTCAAAAGTTGAATAAAACCACTAAAGTCTTCCTTTTGGTTTTCAAAAGCTTTATTTTTGAAGAACATCTGACATAGGTAGGTGAGTGCTGTGGCAAAAATCTCTCTTCATTTTATTTCATTTCAAGACAACTGAAATAAAACAAAGAGAGATTGTGATAAATCCTGATAGCTTCTAGCCAAAGGGGGGGGGGGGGTTGCATAAGAACCAGAAGTCAGATGACCAGATGTATTTGATGTCATTCTGTAATCAGTCACTAAAATAAGGTTTAATACTACGTGAGACTGAAGTCTCAGAGCACTCTGGTTTTGTAAACTGACAAAGAAGGATCTCTCACTTACTTCATCTTGACTTGCTCTACTAAGTATCCAAGGAATAATAATTCTTTAGATCAGTCAGGAAAATATAGTGAGATTAGTTAAGTATTGTTTTTCTGTAACTGGATGAACCTGGCCACCTGAGTTATTGTTAATATTTCCTGTGACTGAAACTCTTGTGTTTATTGTAAATATATATTTAGTATTTTCATGTTATGTTCTTCTTCTTTCAGCTTTTCCCAGTTAGGGGTCACCACAGTGGATCATCTGTCCGCTCATGATTGGCATTGGTTTTGTTTATGGTGTTGAGTTGCCAGCCCAGCGCCCAACCTTCCACAGAAGGCACACACGTACGCACTCACACCTAGGGCCAATTTAGAGTATACAATCCACCTACTGCATGTCTTTGGGATGTGGGAGGAAACCGGAGCACCCAGCGTAAACCCACATGACCACAGGGAGGACATGCAGACTCCACACAGAAGGCACCCCAGCCAAGAATCGAACTGGAAAACCTCTTACTGTGAGGCAGCAACGCTAACCACTGCACCACCACGGCCACCCATTTCATGTTGTTTTATTATTTATTATTACATATATTTAAACTTTTCATTGTGGCTGGTCCTTTAGAGAATATTTTAACCATTGAGAGTACTTGTATCTATTGGAGACAACATGGCAACTCCTGAACACCAGGCTGTTTGGTCAACATTACCATTCGTATTGATTTTAATTTCACTTGTATAATTGGGTACCCTTCCAACAGCCTTAGAGTAGCTGGCCTTGGGGTGTCTGATCATAGTGTAACTACCTTATAGTCTGAGTAGAAGGGGTCATAGCATATCTGTGCCAGAACTTACCAGGTGTGTGTGTGTGCATGTGTGTGTGTGTGTGTGTGTGTGTGTGTGTGTGTGTGTGTGTGTGTGTGTGTGTGTGTGTGTGTGTGTGTGCAAGTGTGCGCGCGCATGTGTGTGTGTGGGTGTGTGTGTGTTTGTGTCAGCTACTCAGAGCAGGGACATGAAGCACTGGTTTCACAAAGAGGGTGCTGGGAAACTTGGTAAGGACACTCATCTGTGGTCCCTACCCTATATCTGTACCAGTGGGGAGTCTTGCTGGGGACCTGGAGGGAGACAGATAGGGAAATCCAGACCCCAGAATGAGCGTGTTCCCTGTGATCTCTTAAGGGAAATTGTGCTTGATGCAGAGAGCTGCATCTGGAAATACTGGATGAATCCATTTTGTTCCAAGTGAATGCCTCTCTCCAGTGTTAGTGGTGAGGATTGAGGGTCCTTGATTACTGGTCCAGATTGGGACAGTGGTGTGGATAAAAATTTAACTTATGTAGCCTTTAAGCAGTTGTCATTGAAGGCGTGTGTGTATTCTCAGCAGCCCCAAGGTAAAGGAGTTTCATTTTGAAACACTTTTATTTATTTATTTATTTTTTTGTTAGTTTAATTTAGTCAGGGAAAGCAGGTAAAGATGTCAGTAGAAGATTATGGCAAGCTGACAAAGAACCATTTGGTCAAGGTGTGCAAAGCCAAAGGACTGGTGCATGCCAACCTGATTAAAGAGAAACTTATTCAGCCTTAATTGCAGCTGTAGCCCAGACCAGCAACAAGGAGGATAACCAGTCTGGTGATAGGAATTTGCAGCCTTCAGAAACAGGATAGTTCACCTTTTCCTCAGAGAACTTAAAAATCTGTCTGGAGTTAAAGAGAGTTGAACTGGAGGCCAAACGCTTGGAATTGGAATCAGCATAGAGTCTGCAGTGTCTGGAGGTCGAAGTAGAATTAACAGAGAGACTACAGTATTTAGAGGCTGAAGAAAATAAGAAGCAGCAGCAAGATGGGAAGGAGAGGCTGACTCTTCACCAGCGTTATAGAGGTAATGGGGAAAGGGATAACTGAATCTCATAAGTAATAAAGGACAGTAAATTTCTTCCACAGTTTACAGAGGGTAATAATTTTGATAATTTTATTCATATATTTGAAAGGGTATGTAAATTGTATAATGTTGACCAAGGGCTCTGGGTACAGTTCTTGACCCCCTTACTCCATAATAAAGCTGTAACTGTTATGTCTAAATTGTGTGATATTGATTGTTTAAATTATGATAAAGCCAACTGTTGTTTATTAGAATGTTTTAAGTTAACACCTGAAGCTTACAGAAAAAAAGTTTTGTAAGCATAAATGCAAGGCAGATGAAAGTGTGTGATTATATTGCTGAGTTAAGCACTTGTTTTCATAGGTGGCTGAGTGGATGTCAGGTTACCACTTTTGAAGGGCTGGCAGACCTTTTGATGAGGGAACAAGCCCTTAGCACTTTGCCTGAGGACATAAGAATCTGTTTGGCAGACCAGGAGTGTAATTCTGCAGATGAGCTGGGAAAAAAGGGAGATCACTGCACAGGAAAGGGATACCCAGTGCTGCACATGGATATAAGGAAACCACCCCAACAGACTGCACCAGTAACAAGGGAAGCCACTAGTTCAGGTACACAGCCAGAATCAAGGGTTAAATGTTTTAAAAGTAACCAGTGAGGCCATGTATCATATAGATGTCCACAGAGGCAAGGTGGGGAACAAAAGGTGGATGAACCAGCAAGTGGGAATAACAGTATGACAGTTGTACATTGTGTGGAGATCACAGGGGTACCAGCCTATCACCAAAGTTTATATCCGATCTTAGTGTGGCCACCACTAAGAGAGATACAGCCTCTGACTTAACCATTATGAAGTCTGCAGTGGTTAAACACGAGCAGTACTTGCTTGGACAGTCCACTCCGGTCAGAACTTTAGGAGGAACCCCATTCCAAATGCCATTGGATAGGGTTTAACTTGACTGGGAGGATGGAAAAAGAAGCAAGCCAGAAGGTCTGTTTGAGGATATCCCTGCAGATGTCTTTATAGGGAATGATTTTGATAGTGCAGAACCTTGTGTGCATGCAGTTTCATGCAGTCAGGCTTGTAGATAGGCATGTAGGGCAGGTAGCCTGGGGAGACCTAGACAGACCCCACACCTGAAGCCAGAGCTGGTGAGGTGGCTCTTTCTGGGAGGGAGCTACCCTGTAGCAGTGATCCGGAAGGTGAGGCACAGCTGCTGGTAGGTACTGATGTTCCCTTGGACAAAGAGACTGCAAGGGCAGAGGTGAGTGGTAGTATCCCAGCTGACAGTGAGGCACTGCTGTCAGAGGATACCAGACTTCCTTTGGAAGGGGATCTGGGAAGAGTTACAAAGATAGATTTGAGCTAGGCTCAGCTTTTGGATCCTATACTAAGAGCCTTGAGGGAGGTAGCTAGGGAGGCACCTGATTCTCAAGGAAAAGGGAGGTCTGTATACTGGAACAAAGGGTTACTATATAGAGAGTGGACACCTGAGGGAGGTCTAGAGGGTGAGGTAATACAGCAGTTGGTAATGCCTAGAACCTACCATCTGGCGCATCTAGCCATAGCCCATGACATTCATTTTATAGGTCATATGGGCATAAAGCATATCAAAAGGCATATTCTGCAGAACTTTTACTGACCTGGGATTGCAAGGGATTGCAGGATACTACAGGACCTGTGAGCAGTGCCAAAAAATAGGCAAGGCAGGAGACAGGGTAAAGGCTCTTTTGATGCCTTTGCCTGTAACTGAGGAGCCATTTCAGAGAGTAGTTACGGATATTGTGGGCCTCTGAGTACCCCAAGTTCCACAGGAAAGAAGTATATCCTAGTGGTAGTAGATTATGCTACTAGATAGCCTGAGGCAGTGGCTTTGTCCTCCATCCAGACAGCAAAGGTGGCAAATGCTTTGTTAGAGATTTTCAGCAGGGTAGGTTTCCCGAGAGAAATACTGACTGACAGAGTTTCCAGTTTCATGTCAGACCTGCTGGCTTATATGTGAAAGCACTGTGGAGTGAAGCACCTAAAAAACACCCCTACCATCCCCAGACTAATGGTCTTGTGGAGAGGTTAAACTCTACACTAAAACCATGCTACTGGCATTTGCAAACCAGTTTAGGAGAGAGTGGACAAGTATTTGCCCCATCTGCTGTTTGCATACAAAGAGGCACCCCAGGAATCCACAGGTTTTTCACCCTTTGAGTTGCTGTATGGGCATAGGGTAATTAGGCTTTTATATTTGATTTGTGCTGCATGGGATGGTGAGTATGAATCCCACAAAGAGTCTGCTGTGGCATATGTCCTAAACCTCAGGACAAGGCTCAGGGAGCTCATGGGCTTGTCTCAGGAGAACCTGACAGGAGCTCAGCAGCAGTTAAAGGTCTGGTATGACAGGAATGCTTGAGCCTGAGAATATGCTGTGGGACAGCAGGTTATGGTTCTCATTTCTGTCAGACACATTAAGCTGCAGGCAGTTTGGGAAGGAGCCTGCAAAGGGCTAAGGAAGGTCAGTGATGTTAACTACATGGTAGAACTGCTAGGCAGGAGGCAAGGGCACACATTGTACCATGTTAACATGAGGAAGACTTAAAAGGATAGGGAGGTCCTTGTGCTAAGTATTTCCAATAGGAAGCAAGAGGAGTCTAAGGGAGATCTATGCCTACAGCAAGCCAGCCAGGAAAATGTCAAGTTACTATGGTGGAGCCTGGGGTTGCAGGCATATAATATGATGGTGCAGCACTGTTGTGGGGTCAGCAATGCCAAGGAAGAGGGGATTTCAAGACAGGGCATGGATTAATGTATTCCCAGATAGGCTCATTCTTCTCAAGCAACATTTCTCAAGGGTCACTTGAAAAACAAGCTTGAGTCTTCAAAGGGGGAGAGAAGTGACAATGTGAGGTATTGCCAGCTATGCCAGAAGAAGTGTGGCAGTGGATGAGTAACATATGCCAGCACAGCTAGCTGGAATTTAGTAAAGAATTATATGTTATTTTAATATCAAACTGATTTTATACATATGCTTGTGTTGAAAATGTATTTGGAATGTTGTTTGTGTTAAAAATGTATTGACAGTGTATCCTGCTGGACAGAGGAAAAAAATTGCATGTATTATTGTAACTGCTGAAATGTATATATTGTAATAGAGTATACTGAAAGAGAATAGGTTAATCTCAATCCACCTGACTTAGAAAAATAGTAAGAAATTAAATTACTTAATTTAGGCCATAAAGATTGTATCTTACAGTTCTCGATGCAGCTGGAGACAAAAAGTCTGTACTAGGAAGCTTCTTGCATTGTCATTGGGGTGAGCTAATTGCTACTCTGGAAGGGTGGAGGTTTGAAATTGTTTTATGACTTCCAGGAGCTGCAGCAGATCTTAGCAAGGGTGTGTGTGTGTGTGTGTGTGTGTGTGTGTGTGTGTGTGTGTGTGTGTGTGTGTGTGTGTGTGTGTGTGTATTAATGACACCTATGTGATAAATCCTGACATCTTCTGGCCAAGGGGGGTTGCATGGGAACCAGAAGTCAAATAACCAGATGTATGTGATGTCATTCTGTAATCCATCACTAAAAATAATGTTTAATATTAGGTGAGACTGAAGTCTCAGAGCAAAAAATAACCACCACAGATCTAAATGAATCAATTTATTCCTCTCATGCCTTGGCAAGATGCCTTCAAGGAGTAAAAGCAGTACAAAAAATCCTCCATAAATATACCCAATCATTAAGTCATTAAACAATTAAACAATTACACTTCATTAAACAATTAAAACATTCAACACAAATTAAATCATGTACTTCCAATTGCATTCACCATTTAACCCCCTGGGTGCCAATGTATGTATGAAACATTTGAACATGAGCACCCAAGGGACTTTCAATTTTAACATTTTTAATATCCGTAATGTGCTCCTGCAACCTAGGTTTAAAAGATCTCCCACTTTCCCCAGCCTAAAATAAATTACAAGAGCATTACAACAAAACTTTTCTTTCATAAAGAACTTCTTGCCATTTATTTTAATAAACTTATTCACAATATGTTTACAAATGGAGCATTATAAGGGCCTCAGGACCAATAGTGTAGTAACTTCCTATGATCCTATGAAGAGCCACAGCACACCATTTGACTTAAATGATGAGGATGACCAGAATTTTAAAGTGAGGTGGATCGCAGCTGCACATTGGTGCTCCATTGAATGGCTTAAAAATTCTTATTGAAAGGGGACAACGTAAGTAGAAAAAAATGAAGAATGAGGCACTTAAAATATGGACAGAACTTGGCCAACAGGTTAGTCCCAGTTATTTGGATACATTGTTGGCTGAAATTAATGAAAAATTTAAGTCCTATGAGTTTGACTTAATTAAAAAAAAAAGAACAAATTGAAATGTGATTTACACGACTATGGAAATGGTAAAGCATTCCTATGGAAACATAAATCAGGAGGAAGTATATAAACATGATGATGAGAAAGTTTTAAAAGTATTTCCAGTGTGTCTTTTGCTTCTTCTGATGAGATTACTATGGCGACCGAATGTGATAGTCAAGAGGGTGCCTTTCCACCGCTACCGAAGGTTCAGAATCCTGCTGCCTTGAATGAATAGTTTCGGAGGGATGGAGATAATGAACAGTTTCTACCAAACTGGAGAAAAAGAGGTAGAAATACCTGGGGCAGTTTAATGGTGGGGAAGGACATTCTGATAAATGCTATAAAAATGAAATGGTATTAAAGTTTCTGGGACTAATTCCTTAGTCATTAACACATCAGGATGTGAATTATCTGACTTATGCTTTTCTGTTTTAAACTTGGGTTTAAAATTGGTGCCTACGGTACTTCCTTGGCTGCATGTTTTCAAATGTGAAGTTTTTAGACTGTCAATGTAGTTGCATCTTAAATGTTTTTTTAATCAACAGGAAAGTGAATGTGATTTATATGATATGAGTGATTCAAGTAACAGTGAAGATACTTCATTTTATTCATGAACTTCTGATGAACATAATGTGTTGCCTGAAGAGACTAATGCCTACTGTAGGCTAGATAGCTCCACAGTTTCTAGTAAAATTATGTTCATTCCGCCTTTTAATAATGAGGGCATTTAAAGTTTTATCACTGCATTTACTTATGCTGTTGAAAAATTGTTTGTGGAATTTTATAAATCCAAAAACACTGTTGTTTATAATCTTACTAAGGAACAATGGAAATCTTTAAATTATTTAAAAGACAATATGTTATATTAAATCATGTACAATATGCTATGTGGTATAAACATTTGAATGATATATTGGTTTATGAAAAATGTGATATTTTGAAATATAATGAGGCCTTGGAAATATGCTTTATTATTGTATAAGAGTGTACATTTGGGTTGTTTTTTTTTTTTCAAAAATGGATATGGAGAAAAAATTTAGTTCTAAAGGTGCCAGACAGCAAAAATATATCGCCTACCCAAAGTTCATAAATGGTTAAATAATCTTAACGGGTGTCCTATAGTTTCAGCACATAAATATTTTCTCGATAATTTGGGAATTTTTTTGCATGAATTTTTAATACCAATAGTAAAAAAAATTCCTTCTTATATTAAAGACACCCAGGATTTTTTAAATAAGACTAGTAAAACCAGGTGGAAAGATGATATGTATTGGTTGGTCATAGTTGATAAGAGCTTACCGGCATTGTGGGGAAGCTCTTTATTATTTCCTGGGTGATGACCCTAGGTCTAATTATGTTATTGATTTGCTAATGTTTTGTCTTAAAACAATTTATTTTACATTTAATTCTAAATTATATCATCAAATTCAGGGAATGATCATGGGGGCTCCTTTCTGGCCCCAATGTATGCAAATATTACTATGGCTCTTTTTGAAATAGAGTGTTTATATCCCCACATATTTTTCAGAAACCAAGTAGTGAAATACTTCCGTTATACAGATGATCTGATTTTTATTTGTCATGGAGAAATTGATTCTGCTAATAATTTTTTTGAACAAAATAATAGGTTTGGGTTTACATTTGAAGGAATACAACTAGGTAAGCACATTTCTTTCTTTGATTTGGATTTAGTTGGTATGAGTAATGGGATGATTCTGACTATGGGACATATGAAGGGAGACAAAGGAAATGTTTTTACATGGGTTTAGTTGCCATCCTCCCCACTTGATTTCAATTCTAACTTATGGGGAATTTACTAGGCTAGACAGGTTGTCTAACCAGGAATAAAGTTTCTTTTTAGAGAACCTTCATACATGTAGAATGTTTATTAGCAGAGGATATAGAATAAAGTATTCTAGAGGCCCTGGGGAAAGTTTTATATAGGAGTGAGGCTAGAAACAGAAATAAGACAGTTAAAGAACAAGGCTTTCAGATGAGTACTGATATAGTTCATATATATGGTAGTAGGACTCAGGATGAAGCTTCCAATTGAATATATTTTGTTGCAACATATAATATAAGGAACAATGGAAATCTTTGAATTATTTAAAATACAATATATAGACAAGCAGTAATGTAGCTTAAAAATTGTTGATAAGAAAGATATGAAAGGAGAAATTACTGAAAATGTCAGGATTAGATTAGATCAGGATTAGGATAGGATGGATTGTTCATGAGTGGGATCAAAGATCTTAAGAGAGAATCCAAAAACAAAATGAAATTGGAGACGCATATATCCAATAACTAGGAAACTGATCTTGCACCAGGTTATAAATCAGCTCAGATTGGCCTTTTGTCCCTAAAGTCTGATGTCTTAAATATCCCTTTGTAAAAAGTGAAAGCTATAATCTCTAGTGAGGGGCAGGTGCTATCCCTCAATATTCTTCCATTATGTTGCAAGTGTTAAAGTCAAACAAACAAATGCTTATATACTTCCAGTTTCTGATAAAGATTGTTTTTGAACCAGTTGCGTGTAATATAGTGGATATTGCTGTTCTCATATGAAAATTATTTTATGTAGGAAATAAATCTAGTTTTTAGAAAGCATATAGGTGAAACTTTAGAGATATGTGGATTTTTAATGAGATGAATTATGTAGCTTACTTGTAGTGAGACATAATATACACCATGCACTAAACTACTAAGTGCTTGTGGTGATCATAACTCTGCACAGAGTTTGAGATGCTGATAGCAGCTCACCTTTAGCAGAATATACCTGAAAATACAATTACAGGCATACAGACCTCAAGAAGAGAAAATATTTAACATAATTAATGCTCACACATCTATTCAGCCACATTCAAAGCCGACTTTATCCATTTTGAGGCCATGGGAAGTTTGAGGCTGTCATAGCAATCAATGGGTATAAGACGGTAAGCATTCCTGCACAGGGCAATAGCCCAATGCAGATGTTCACTCGTCATAATTAGTTGAACTTTTTAGTATAGACCTACGATAAAATACTGGATATCACATTTTATTGTAGTGTTAAGGAGACAAGTTACAATGATCTACAGTACATTCAGTGTGACAAGAAACGTGTCTGTCCTCCTTACCATTATGCCCATAATCACCAATGTATTACCTTTCTAGAATGAATTATGATACTTACTGAAGGTGGTGTCCTTAAGTCTGTGGCACAGTTATCATGACCATCCAAACTGTTTTCATCGGAAGGCAAAAACAGCAGAGGTATGGATTCCATAGAGTGCTTCTTTATTTTTATGTGAGAAAGCTCCAGTTACAGGCATGGACTTCATGTTTGTAGTCTGCTTTTGTCTATAATATGGCTAAGTAATATTTCAAGCTGCTCTGATATTTTGGAGCTCAGTAGATTTAGCTACTAAAAAAGTCTTATAATCTCATTCTCTATGCTGAGTTTCCAATTTCATTTCATTATGTACATGATGAGCAGGTATAAAATCTCACCTTCTGACTCCATTTAATATGTGATAGATAGTGGTTGCAGTTTTTAATCCCTGCTGCACTGCCATCAACATTCGATGTGACACAGAACCAGCAATATGGGGTTTGACTCAAACCACTGTTTCAATTTAGTATGCAAATGGCAACTGGAACTGGCATTATGGGTTTATGTAAATTTGTAATGCTGCCTTGGGGAACAGCCTACACCTGACATATCCAGATAAGCTCCACACTGTACAGCTATAGAACTGACTTATAATCACTGACTCTTCACAATTTCACTTAACCCTTTCAGTGCTACCTTACAAATAATAGCATGTTCACACACACACACACACACACACACACACACACACACACACACACAAAATGCAATATTTTTCAGAATGGAGTAAATGATGAATCTTCAGAATCAATGCCCTCCCTCCCAAATTTATGGTACACTTCCAGCAGTTACTCAAAACTATCACAAAACAAAGGAAAAATGGACCTCATTGTTTACCTTAAAATATGCTACCCTTTAAATATTCAAATGGTAGCAATTAGCTCTAAGTAATAATTTTTTCAAGGACAATGACTACATAATTTGCTTGTTAGGCAGAATGCAGAAACCCTTAATTTAATAAATAAACCATCAACCACAAGCATTCAAAGTTAAATAGCACAATTCTTTACATTAAATAAATAAGCTTACATATTGATTTTCCACGAAAATATGCAAACAGTAAAAAATGTTGCACAAGATATTGAAAATAAAAAATCCAAACAGACAGAGAATGGTCAGAAAAAATTAACATCCACTCTAAAAACCACAACTATATCAGAAAAACTTCATCTAAAATTGGCTAATGATATACTATGCCCTTACTCTTTCTGATGTTTCTGTCCAAAATGGAATTTAAGACCTTGCACACAGTATTGTTTAAACTTGGTATCAAGAGGTACCCTCCACCAAGCAAAACAGAAGTCCCTGTATATTTTGCACTTCTATCACTTTCTGAATTAAGTTAATCTATTTATAATTTCTGAAACAAAATTTATTTTAAAGAAATGAAACATGTTCCCATTATGTTACAATTCTCTTCAAAGTGTATTTAAATATGAATGCATCAGTATGTCTCTGGTGTGTGTGTGTGTGTGTGTGTGTGTGTGTGTGTGTGTGTGTGTGTGTGTGTGTGTGTGTGTGTGTGTGTGTGTGTGTGCATACATGGTCTCACACAGATGCACATACACTCGTACACACACACACACACACACACACACACACACACACACACACACATACATATCACATCAGAAAGTCAAATGGCATCAGAAATACTTGGTCTAGAGATCTAAACCTCTTCTGCAACATCAGAAGAAATGTTTGGAGGGACAGGTATATCTTGCAGAGGACACCACTGCTGTGCAACATAATACCTGTCCACATAAAACAAAGCTCATCCCTCCATATTCAAGTACAGCTTAGATCTATGGATGTGAAACAGAAAACTCATCCCAGGACTGCCCCCTGTAGTACTAATGGACAGAGACACCTTCTAAATGCTTTATCCCATGCATAAGTCCCGTCAAATTATCTATGGTATGATCACGGTTATTCCCATTAGGAGTAATATATAGTTATTGAACATGGGATGGGTAAGCCCAGTCTCTAACCCAAAGAGGTAGGTTAATTCAAGTACTAAAAAGGGAAACTGGCTAGGCATAAAATGGCCTGCAAGGGCAGCTAGCTTAGTACTTAACTATAAACCTATAATTCCTACACATACTATCTAACAGTCCTCAGCCAAGCAGACAAACAATAGTTGTACAGTGTCTCTGTTGTGAATGTTAAGCTTATAAATGTGCTAGCTAAAATAGAAAAAGAGATGTGTGATTAAACAAAATGTAAGCTAGCAATGATTATTAATGTAATCCATGTCTAAACTGTGTTAGCATTGACACGTCTTAGTAGTTACCTAATTAAATCAATGTTTTGATGTCACTTAATAAATTCTGTTTTATTTATTTCCATTTTGTCAGATGAAGTGATATTAAATCATTAGTGAGGCAGCTTACTGATAAATCTATTATTTATTATTCATTAATATTTGTTAGCCACAATGCAATGGTGCTGTTTTGAGTACAGTGCTGTAGAAGCATTTTGTTCTTCACCCTCCGCAATGCAAACTTGTGCAGTTGCTGTCAACACAAAACTGCAGTACCTACCCTCCAAACAGCACTCAGTCAGTCTTTAGAAAGACAGCTGAGATAAGCTGAGCTGCTCCTTGGAATAGTCCAACAGCAGCAGGAGAGAAAAGAACACCGAACATGGGGATCCTTCAATCCCCAAAAACACTGCTCTTGCTGTCATATTCCAAACAGTGTTATTTGTATTCCCAAGCTTAAGCAGTGTAATACCTACCACATGGTGAATACGTCAACACAATCTGGCAAAGATGAAGCAATGCTAGTTCACTCCATCATACAACAATCTCATCTTCTTCTCCAATTCTCACATAATTATGCATGAGGGAAATTAATTAGAGTGTGTGTCACAAGATCAGGATCTGGGTGCTACCTTTGGTAACAGGCTGACATTAAAAGGCCATGTGTCAGCTGTCATCAAGATGTGATAGTCCTAGCTGAAGAATATAGCATGGTTCTGGAACTTTATTCCATTAATGGCTGCTGTGAACTTTATTCCATCAATGGCTGCTGTTAAACATGTACTTGTATTGCCTCACTTGGAATACTGTAAAGCTCTCTGGCTTGGGCTCTTGGATAGCAATCTGCTACACCTGCAGGGAGTGCAAAATTCCACAGTTGTTAGTGTGTCACTCTCACAGTTGCAGTATTCAGCCATTGCTGCTGGATCTGCACAGGTTTACTGATGCTGCAAAATCAGTACCTAAGATCCGATTCCAGAAAACAGAGTACTTTACAAGCTGAGTTTTGCTTATTTAAAAGAGCTAATTGTGTGTCCTCTGCTCCAGCCAGGGCTTTGAGGACATCAGAGGAGGGGCTGCTATGTATTTCAAGGACTCTGCTTGAAAGCTCTGGATGTTTATTCTGTGCATGCTTGGCACCAGTTCTTTGGATTCTAACACATATAATGCTAAGTGCTTGTGAGCCAGATTCCTCCTTTACAATGTCCAAAAATACCACTTCTTTAGGCAAGTGTATTAAAAAAAATCAGAAGTACTATTTTATATGTTGACAATCTTTTTTATTAAATTCTGACATTTTATGTATTTGCATGAATGCTTTGGGTCAGTTTTACTTACCTGTAGTGAAATGTCAATGTTCTGAGCAGTCAGTCTTCTGGAGTTTTGTTTTTTTCATATCAATCTTTTGAAAGTCGGGTAAGTGAGCTTTCTGGTTTTAGAAGGAGACATATGACCAGTACCTGTGATGAACAAGAGCAATGCTAACACAGCCCTGGCTTCTGTATGTGTAGCTGATAAAATCCCTCATGGATCAATTCACAGAATTGGTTCCCAGCTGCCCTATTGATAGAATAATATCTATTTAGATGGTATATCAGCTTCTTATGTGCATGAATGAGACAGTGCTAGCCTATACGGAAACATCAGTTATAGGCATTTCGTTATTCACTGTGATCTTCTGTATCTCTTCACTGTGTGGTTAATGAAATTAGTAAAACAGTGAACTACAAGGGCAAGATAAACAATGACTTTCTATCAAAAGCTTTAATCTGAATGCTTACACAACAGGGTACATCATATTAAAATTGAATTAGACATACAGCCTAGGGAAAATATAATAAGTAAAAACATGTAAGGACTGAAATAGTTTGGGAATATTTATTATTAAAAAAAACACAGCATTCCGTCTAGGGGTCACTAAAAATGCAATATTTTTGAGCCACCTCCCTTACCACTAACCTTCAAACCCATCTTCAGTTAATTCTAGAGGAGCCAAGGGAGATGGCAACAGTACTGTGGTGGAGGAGATATCTTGTTTATGCAGAGAGAATAAACTTGGAAAAGGGATAGACTATCCCTATCTGAGGCAAAACTTGCAATGATACCTCATGTGAATCGCATGTCCCCATGCATCTGACCAGAAGGTACCTGTTCCAACCAGACTTCCCACTGGTTACTGAAACAACAGCACCATGTTCATGCCCACAACACCACTTTCCAGACTCCACTAGATGAGGTCTGACTGTCACAACCCCTTGCACCCTGACTTCAAGGAAGAGTTGGCATAGACTACTCAATTCTCTCACCCCAACATTGTCTTCCAGTATCTATAAGTAAGTAATCATTATATCTAATACAATACAATAAGTCCATAGGGTAAAAGATTGCGACCAAGAAGGCTGAACTTCCTTCTCTACTGTACAATTTTCTAACTGAATCTGTTGCTGAATCCACTTCGGATATTCTCTCTGTCCAGATTATGATGTTAGTTACTTTCAACATCTAATATAATACTTACTGCATCATTAACTAAGACTGCTCATTAAGAAGAAAGGAGTGGAACTGACAAATGCATTATACATTTTATTTAGTTTGATAGTCCCCTGCTAAGAACATAAAAGGCATACAAGCATAAAACCATCTCATAATCATTAACTATTTATATTTGTCTGTCCCATTTAACTTATGACTGACATAGGATATCAAAGAAATGAAGGCATTTTGTTAAAAATAATTTTAATAAAAGAAAATGTAGTACTATATTCACAGCATGGACAAACAAATCAGAAAGTAGAGAGAGACTTCTTGCAAAATCTCTTTATCAAGAAATGGCATCCACTTTAAGCAAAAAAAATAAATACATTGAAAAAGATGTCCACCATTTACTAAGATATGAAACATTACTAAGAAAAGTGTGAGGCTCTTAAACATTAAAACATACAATAGGAAATATGGATCAGCCCCAGCTGTAGGACTTCTTAATAGGAATGTTAACAAGTACAACTATTAAAGAAAAATTTCAAAAATGGACTCACCAGAAATTAGAGTTAGCCCCAGAAGATTTGCCAAAGGAATGTGTGAAAGCTTCAAAGCTGCCCTGACTCAAGAAACAGTTACCATTAAAACCCAATATATCAAGGACTCTAAATACAGTAAGGTAATCTGGCGTTCTCTGTGAGCCCGGAAGGATGAAGTCTTAGAGGGGAAAGTCTATCAGGAATTAAACATTTTCAAAGAAAGTTACTTTAAGAATACAACAGTACTGGATTAAAATGTAAAAGTGTTGGTAGGATGTTATAGCTTGGGAAGAAACATGGGATACTGTATGGTGCTTTAAAGATCTGGGCCCATACACAATTTGTACCTCATAGTTCTGCAAAGTTAGTACCTTCCACCTCAAAGCTGGTGAAGAGGACTGTATGCAAGGTAAGTCCAGCTGCAAATATGGGATAGAAGCCAGTGAGTAGCTTCACGTGTAATGGGGATGTAGAACAGCTGGTGCCTATTCTTACACACTTTAATTCATGAACACTTAAGTTCTTGCCACCCTTTTAAATTATTTAATAGTGCTCACTTCCTCAAAGTATCAAGACTGTACATGCTAACCATATTGTAAATTAGAGTCTAGACTAGTCTGAAAGCTAGACAAAGTAGTACTTTGTTTGACATGTACTGGTAACTGGTAGAAATTGGAACTATTAGAAATTGGATGTATTGGTAGAAACTGGAACCTGTGTGCTGACTGCTGAGAGACAGCTTTACAAGACTATCTGCAAATATATAGAGCTGTGTATATTTTTCTGTATTATTCTGTATTATAGAGCTAAATTGTTGCTTAGATATCTGTTGTCTTACTGTTCTGCAAATATACAGAGATCAGTATATATTTTCTGGTTTTATAATTTGCACTGTGATTCCTCACATCTCTGTTGAAACTGTCTTCCCACCCCCCTCCCTGTTCTTGGTTGTAGTTTAAATTTGGTGGCTTTTGCAGTGCCTGCCCCACTGTAGATTTGATCTAGGACACTCCCCCAGTCCCATCTCTTTACCGCATTCTACCTAACAAACCCTTTCTGCACTTGCTTTTAGTCCTTTTTAATTTAATTACATTTTTTCAAACTGTGTGTGGACTAATATTGCTACATACTCAAGTGTGCCAGCTTGCACTGCATGTGAATTGTTTTTACTACTGTTTTTGCTACTTTTATGAAAAAAAAATTGTAAGCCTGTTTCCTACCTTTCCTGTAATTAGTGTTCCAGATACAGATTTGCTGTATCCAGGACTGTTTGTAAGCTTCTGAGCCCCCCAAGCCTTTCTGTGTTGGAGGGAAGCCTTCTAGCTTATCAGTGGGAGTGGTAAACATTAGGTAACCTGTCTTCCACATAAGGAGTGGTTCTGGCCCAGAATTTGTAGTTATTGGCCGTTTGGGCGGTCTTCCATCACTCAACTTTCTGATTTGAAGGCACATGTTTCTGTCCTGTAACTCCTGGGCCCATCTCATTTGCTCACTTAAAAAAAAAAAAATTATCTGCTTTTACTGTATTTGTGTTTCTTCCTACTTTATTTTGCTTTTGCGTCATCTTAAAAGTACTCAATTGTATTTATTACTGCTTGGTGTAATCCATTCTAAGCCTTTTAGTTTAAGCACTTGGGCTTCAGACCAGTTGTTTTACATTAAGAAGGTTTGTGGTCTGCACTGTAGTGGCAGAACAGGTAGCTTACTTCCTTCTAAGTTGGGAACTGCTGATTGAGGGCTCAGTGTCTGTTATTCTAAAAGTGTATTAATTCTGGTTTAAGCACTTGGGCTTCAGGCCAGTTATTTTACATTAAGAGGGTTCGTGGTCTGCACTCTTGTGGGAGGAGAGGCTGGACTCTGCCCTTCTGAGCTGGGAATTTCTGGTTAGAGGCTTATAGTGCCTGCATATTTGAACTGCTTCTTACTGAAATTGGTACACCTTGTTTGCTGTAGCATAGACTAGATCCAGGCCTGCTGAATCTAGCTTTGTTTGTATAACTTGAGCACTAATCCAGGCATTCTTTAAAGTATGCAATTGTATTTATTACTGCTTGGTAGTAACTTGATTAAAGTGTAGCTATCATTGTAAGTCTTTTGGATTAAGCACTTGGGCTTCAGACCAGTTGTTTTACATTAGGAAGGTTTGTGGCCTGCACTGTGGTGGCAGGACAGGTAGCTTACATCCTTCTAAGTTGGGAACTGCTGATTGAGGGCTCAGTGTCTGTTATTCTAAAAGTGTATTAGTTCTGGTTTAAGCACTTGGGCTTCAGGCCAGTTATTTTACATTAAGAAGGTTTGTGGTCTGCACTCTTGTGGGAGGAGAGGCTGGACTCTGCCCTTCTGAGCTGGGAATTTCTGGTTAAAGGCTTATAGTGCCTGCATATTTGAACTGTTTCTTACTGAAATTGGTACACCTTGTTTGCTGTAGCATAGACTAGATCCAGGCCTGCTGAATCTAGCTTTGTTTGTATGCTTGTTGTTTGTTTGCTTGTTATTTCCCTGAAACACTAATTCCACCTAAAACGTGGCTTTTCAGCGCTTCTGTGGATCCCTAGTGATATCTGCATTGCTTACTGTACTTATTTCCTTGTTTCTCTTGAAAGAAAGTTACTGTTTGTCATTTAAGTTACCTGTAACACATTGCATTTAAGCTACCTGGCACTTGCTCACTAAAGCAATTATATAAGTCAGCACTAAAAAATTAAAAGCACTACACCCTCACAAACTCCCCTTGAGTACCTTGTTCCCTATCTGCCCTTTTTTCAATTATAAAGGAATTCCCAATACTATTCTAGCATGTCCAAAGGTCAGTTGTCAATCTCTTCTCTGGACCAGCTGGTGAATCTGGGAATCTTGAGGCAATGTTACAACTGCCTCATGTACACAGACAACCCTCTCCTCCTCCCAACAAATTCCAACACATGTGAGAGATGCAACCATATAGCCAAACTGGAGGCTAAGCTCTCTCAACTCAGTACTGGCGTAACCAGTCAGGAGGAGAAGGAAACCACACTCACTACAATTCCAGTCTCACATAGACCTACCACAACAGCAAACCAAACACATAAACACACAAAAACATACTCAGAGGCTCTAAATAAAAATCTGCCTAAGCAGCAGAGACCTCCACAGCAGACACCCAAGCAACCGCTACCCCAAAACAAAACACATGCAATGCATAGCTCACAAAGCCAGTGTGCCGAACAGTCACAGCCCTTAAGGCTAAACAACACACCTGATACACTTGTAATAGGTGACTCTGTTGTCAGGCACACTGATGTCCCGCTCACCAGGCTGAACAAGGAGAAGGTCACGGTGAGCTGCCTGTCGGGCGCTAGTATCCGCCACATAACACAAGCACTCAGGTCACTCCAAGGCAAGTACAAATATGACTCAGTCATTGTCCATGCTGGTGTGAATGATCTGAGACGTACCTCCCTGGACTACATGAAAAGAGACATAGAGGAGCTCTCTGAGCATGTAGCCCAGGCTGGTATGACCCTGACCTTGAGTAGCATCTTATCCTCACCAAGAATGATGCCACAATATGAAGACAAGATGATCAATTTCAACAACTGGCTTAAGTATTGGTGTCATTCAAAAAGGATCCAATGCCTGTCATGCTCGACAAGCCATGATGCTTCTCTAGGGACGGCTTGCACCTGTCACCCCTGGGCTTTCGGATATTGGCAAAGGCTCTTGCTACCCCCATAGTGCCTTTTTTAGGCAAGGCTCAAAAGACAAACCCACCTCCATAGGTATCACAAGGGATAAGAAACTAAGAGTAATGCTACTCAACGCCAGAAGTCTAAACCTCAAGATGCATGCACTCGAAACTCTCCTTAGCATGGAGAACATCGATATCTGTGCAGTAACAGAAACCTGGTTCAAGGCTCCCGAGAGCACCCCAGCACTACCAGGTTATACCTCATACCATGCTTTTTGGCCCCAAAACTTGGACCAAACCACAAAAGGAGGGGGAGTATCAATATTTGTCAAAGAAACCCACACCTCCAGGTTGGTGGCACAGCACGAAGCATCAGGGACTATCCATGTGCAACTAGCAGTGGGTAAAACTGCCTTCCAGTTTATAGCCTGCTACAGACCACCCTCCCAAACCCAGGAACCCCACTCGACCTTCCTGAGAACACTGGAAAATATGAAGGTCTCTCCAAACACCATTATATTGGGCGACTTCAACTACCCAATCATAGACTGGGAGCATTACTCTAACTCCAACACCCAAGCCCAAAGGTTCCTAGAATTTATAAACCCAAATGATATGGAACAACTTGTTACCACTCCCACAAGAGGGGAAAACATACTGGACTTGATCATCACCAACATGGGGACTCTATGCTCCACATCAGAAGTGTATCCCTCACTGGTAAGATCAGACCATAAACTAATCTCACTGGATATTCACATCCCGACTCCACCCCCTGCCCAGAAAACCACAGTGAAAAACTTCTCTAAAGCAAATTTCACACTCCTCAAAACCGAGGTGGAATCCTTCAAAGCCCCCGGGCCTGTGGAAAATATGGCCCAGACCGCAGAATTCTTTATAAACACATTCTATGAACACCTTGAGGAATGCATGGATCATGCAATCCCATATAAAACCAAGACCCAATCCTCCAAAGGTAGACGTCCTGTCTGGTGGACCCCAGCCATAAACAAACTATACAATAGAAGGAGGAAGCTACTACATGATAGAGCAAAATCCCAAAAAGGGAAGGCATCTCTGATCAGTATTAGCAAAAAACTATGGGCACTCATAAAATCGTCTAAGGCCAGTTTCGAGAGAAAAATTGCACAGGACACTAAGGATAATCACAAGGCTTTCTTTAGTTATGTTAGGAACCTGGGTGGGAATTTCCAGATATGCTCAGAATTAGTCCAAAATGATAAAAATACACTGAAACCACAGACATTGCCAACATCCTAGTTGACAGGTTCAGCAAACTTCTCTCCCACCAAAATGGAAAATATCTATCCCAGCAGCGTGCTGCCCCCATGACATCTCAGATGCTCAGATAAGAGCCGCCCTCTCCAAAGCAAAAAACACAGCATCAATGGGACCAGATGGTGTCCCGGGCTGCGCCCTACATGAACTCCAAGAAGAGCTAAACCCACACATAAAACTACTGTTCAATCTCAGCCTTACTACAGGATATGTACCCAAAGAGTGGTGTACAGCAACAGTGGTCCCTCTCCACAAAGGTGGTGCCTCAATGGATCCTGGAAACTATCGCCCCATAAGCCTGACTAGCTTGGTCTGCAAAGCTATGGAAAGGATCATCATGGACCTCATAAATAAAGATATTGGGGAACTACAGACACTGGATCCTACCCAGTTCAGCTTTGTTAAGGGCAGATCCTGCCTCTTAAACCTGGTCGATTTCTTTGAAACAGTCAACAAGGCCATTGACAAGGGGAAGGTGGTCCACACAGCCTACCTGGACCTCGCAAAAGCCTTCGATACAATACCCCACTCAGGCATTATAGATAAGCACACCAGCTTAAATATAAACCCCTATGTCACTAGATGGGTTGCAAACTGGCTCAAGGACAGAACCCACATGGTTAGAATTGCTGGAGCTGTGTCAGACTCCAAACCAGTTACAAGTGGCATCCCACAAGGCTCAGTCCTGGGACCTCTCTTGTTCGGTATATATTTCTCGGAGGTACAGGCCAACACAGAAGGACTGTGACTGACCAAGTTCACAGATGACTGCAAACTGGGCACCATAATCGACTCTCCAGCCAACACAAGCATCCTCCAAAAGGGCCTCATAGAAACAGACAACTGGTGCCAGAGCCATGACCTCAAGCTAAACGTCAAAAAGTGTATAGTCATCCCCTTTGGCAAACACAAAGTGCCCACAAATTACCACATAGGTGGTAATCCATTAAGTACAGAAGAAGTAATTAGGGACCTGGGGACCCAAGTTGATAGCAATCTCTCATTTGACAACCACGTGGCCAAAGTGGTTAGGAAAAACATTTTATATAGCCCACCTAATCATGAAGGGATTCACATCTAGGTCAGGGGAGGTCATCGTGCCTCTTTACTCATCCCTCATCAGGCCCATAATTGAGTACAATGCCCTTTTTGGGATGTACCTTACCAGACACCTGCAGCAACTGGAAAGACCCCAAATGTACCTCACCATGCGGATCAAAGGGCTCAAACACATGCCATATGCTGCCCAGTTAAAGAAACTCCAGCTCTACTCAGTGCCATACCGCCTGCTCAGAGGCGATCTGTGCCTGACATATAAAGCCATGTCCAACCCAGAATTAATGGACATGCTGCACCTCAGAAAATCCAAATCCCATCGGGCTACGTGCTCGAGAGACTTGAACCTCAGCACTGAAATAAATAGGACATGCTGGAGGGAAAGATTCGTAACCCAGAGGCTCCCTTCACTCTGGAATAAAAGCCCAGTCCAGGTTAGGCAGAGTCCCTCATTGACTCTCTTCAAGAGGAATCTTGATGAGTGGATGGGAGATCGTAGGTTTACCCCGGGTATCACTTCTGTGTCACTGTTAGACAGAGGCACAGTATACTAACCTCGAAAAAGGGCATAGCAAAATTTATTTAAAATGAGTGGCGAAAGCCAAACACACTCTGGCAAGGCTTATAAATGCCCTAGGGACATGAACCTATGAACGTATAAATTATTCCATAGACTAAGACTACATAGTTCATAGTTCATAGATTAGTACTAACAATCCCATCAAGCCATTTTAAGCCTCAGCCCTTTGTGAGCTTTTCAAGATGTCACCTTGTGTTTGACAGAGGCACAGTATACTAACCTCGAAAAGGGCACCCTAGCAAAATAGTATATTCCTAAAATGAGGTTCATACTAAACACACTGCCCTGGCAGAGCCTTTTAAATGCCCTAGCCAGATAGCCTAGTATGAACCTATGAACCTATGTGTTTGTAAGGCAAACACTGTAACCATAGACTAAGACTACATTGAGCTAAGAACCTATTCCTCTACAACAGCTTTCTTATTGGTTAGTGTGAAGTTAGGGCCCTACTGTGGATGTTTGTGGAGCCTCTGGTTTTGCAAAGAAATAGACGGTGAAATAAGATTGGGTCTTTCACAGGATGAAATTCAAAAGACACCTTGGAGCAGCTGGTAGGTACTGTGTATAAGGAGATTCATACTAATCTATCAGAATAGCTGAAGGATTTAAGGCCATTTTTTCTTGGTTAGAAAACTTTGGCGCTTTTCCAGTTGAGTGGTATATTTGGACTTGTAGATACTAAAGGGGCAATATCTTTAATGATGGATCTGATAAGGGAAGACCACAGTTGTAGGATGACATCTTGGATCTTTAAAATACTCCTCTGGTAATTAACTGGACCAAATAGAGGGATCTCCTGACCATTACAGAAATATGATAACAGAACAAGAGTAAGTTGTTATTTAAGCTCATAAGCTTCTTACAACTGTATCTGTCTGAAAACAAGTAACATTTATAACATATGAGATGGGAGCAGTGATTTTGCTGAACACAAGTATGTTGCATTGTTTTGCATTTATTTTGAGACCATTTTGAGTGCAACAGGTATGTGCATATTCCAGCCCTTGAGGGAACAGTTTACTATCAGTACATGGGTGTATAATAGTACCCAGCTTGTTGCCATCAGCAAACATGGTCAACCACAGTTCTTGGATATTGTTTTATAAATCTGCAAAATACATGCCAAACAGAAGGGTGACAGCACTGATCTCTCTCTGCCACACCACTAGCTTTAATTTTACATTTAATTTTACATTATCACAACTTGGGATATGTTGTTTAGCCAACTTGCATCCCATTGAACAGTGTAGTGCTTACATTGTTTGCCTAATTTTTCAATAATACCAGCATGAAGGATAGTGTCAAAAGGCAAGGTTAGGCTAGGGGTAAGCAATGTGCATGGAGTGAAAAGTGTCCACAGCCTCTATATCCTTTTCAAAGCAGCTTATTAGGTTTACAAGACAGGACCTGCCTCTCACAAAACCCAACTGATTGGGACCTAGATCAGTTAAGCTGCCTATGTCCACATAAATTAGTTCTGCTAAGATATGTTCTATGTCTCTGTGTATAAGTCGGGTGAAACTGATGGAACTATAATTACCCAAGTCTGTAGAGGGGTCACTCTTGTGTAAGACAGTCACAGTGGCTGTTTTCCAGACATCAGGCACAAATTCTGTTGATAAGCTAAGCCTGAACAACTTATGCAGATATAAAGTGCATACTTGGCACTGATAAGAATGCAGCCTGGGAATGGCCAATGGGAACACTATGCAGAAATATGTACAGCAAAGAAGTTACTACTAGCTGGAAGTTGTTTGTGTCTGAGTTTACATAGGGAAGAGAGGACCAAAAAAGTCAGAAAAGGTAGAAATATTTATCATGGGGGGTTTGTGCACGTAAATACATATTTCACTCATGGAAATCTGGTCCAGATGATCTGTCAGTAGAAAAACAATTTGTAAAATTGCTCTCATCCCTTCTAATACTATGTTAGCAATTCTAACAGACTGGAAACTAACAAAGCTAATGCTGTATAATGCATCAGGGCAGTATAGTTGCCTTTCCTGAATAAAAATGGGGTAATGAAATAAACTCACTGCTTTTGATGCAACTCACAGGTGTTGATCAGGAGAATCATTTTTGCAACAAAAGGACAAAGTCCTTGGTCAGGAGCATCAGGTGCAGAGTAAACTGACATATCTTCTGTAGTCATTATTGTCTTCAGAACAGATCATGGTTAAAATTAGCTTTTGCTTAAACCATCATAGTTTGCCAAGTTGTTTGATGTTACTACCACAATCTGTGTTTGTCCAGGTACTCTGTTGTACAATGTCTTGGAATGGGCTAAGATCTTTTTTATCGCATGTTGTATTATGTTTGATATTTTATAAATTAACAGAAATTAAGTAATAAAAATAAAATAAAAATAATGTGTACAGTGTGTATATTTCAGCTGAGTATAGTACAGAAATACCTGAGTGAGATGCCTCAGATATTTGAAGAGGCATTCAGGAAAGATTGTCTTTCACAGGAGAATTCCACGGGCTGATACTGAACTCTATAACATGAGTTTTTGTCTCCCTGGACAGCACCACAGAAACTGATGAAACTTTTTTTTCATCTGTTTTGTAAACACAAGTAGACCCATAGAAAGAAACTAGACATGGAGAAAAATGTTACATTTTTTTCCTTTTCCTTCAAGTCTGATGAAAGGCATAAAGCATCACCCTAGCAGATTATATTTAAAATGCTTTACTTTGAGTGCATGAAAACAACATATACATAATATAAACAAGATAAGCGTCTATACTTGAAAAGAAAGAGACCAATATACCATTCTATACAGTATTAACACTCTAATTGCCTTTTATCTCCCAAAAGATCTGTACTGAAAGGGAAACAAAAGGATGACCAAAGGCTACTATTCAAAAATCACAAGCACCAGAACAGCAATTGCTATAAACATTTTCCTCCAAAATTTAGAATCAACATGGCTCAATATTGCTCTAAACTCTGTCCAAAACTCAGTCATTTAAAACAAAAATAAAGGAAAAGAAAATTTCTGAGATTTGTTTACCTTCTAGCTTATGATAATACCACTTTGATTCCATAGCTAAGGACAGTTCTTTTTCAGTAACTGACAGAGTCATGTTTCTGAAATTCTCTAACTTCCAAGTTACCCAGCAATGGATACTATCACAATAAATTAAAGATAAAAAAGAAAATCATACAAAAGCATATAGTAGCTAAGGCCGGCCTTTATTCTTACAAAAGTAGCAAAAGCTTTCTTTAAATATCATGCTAGCAAGCTGGAAGCATTGTCCCCGAGATATCAGACGTATCAATTACTCTATAGTATTCAAAGAGAAAGTTAAAGGTCACCTGCTAGACACTATTAAATGTAAATGCTTCCAGGGTCAAATATTTTCCTCCACTGACATGTAAGAAATAATGTAAGTCCTGTGCCCTAGGCCTACAATGTGAGTATGCCATTGCACTAACAAGTTTATATTTAAAATTCTGTCTGAATACAAGAATGTCTTGTTAATGAATTTAAGTTGTATATCTGTCATGTTAATAACTGACGTATGTAGTTGTACTCAATCGCTGTTTCCAGCTACTACAGATTATTTTTCATCTGGCACTTCTTGTAGCACACTGAATATGTTTGCCTATGCTGTAACTGTCATACTTTCTGCAGAAACTAAATGATGTCATCGTACACTGGAGAGTGACTAGTCTAGCTCTAAAATATTATTTGATCACACTTGATACATGCATGTAAAATAAATAAATAAAATCAGGAGTCAGGTGCGAGATATAGCAAATTGCACTTTTTACCTGCATTGATATTGCTTCAGGTGTGTTGTAGCTGAGTCTGAAGGATGTCATTTCATGGATCCCGTGTAGATAGATGTTCATAATACTGAAAAAAAAAAGAAAAGAAACGAAAAGAAAAGATGAAAAAATGAGTGCTGTGGTTTATAGAAGTCCACCCATTTTACATACAGAAAGTGGCAGCGGTCTTGGATCTTGCATGCCATTTAATACACTGCATTAAAATGAATGCCTCCGTTAGAACTGCCCATTTTAGATCAATATGTGTACAGCTCCATTTCACGTTTTAAATGATATTACAAATGATATCAGATAAGTAACCAAGCATGCACAGTGCATTTACCTTTTTTTGCCACTGTTTTCTCACACATATAATACAAATGCATGCATTTTAGTTTTTGACTCCATAGCCTTTTTACTCTTGGGAATTACAGCACAGAATTGTTATACAAAATGGTTAGAAGATACACAAAAATATGGAAGGGGGAAATATCAACAGATCAGCTTTACAGCACCTAATCTGGGACCTCATTCTTGATATTTAACAAATGGATATTAGACTGATAAAGTATAATCAGTGGCAATGATCTGGGACATATTTACACTGTTAAACTTCTACATATTCATGGTTTTGCCTCACAAAGAATCTCTTGTTTGAATGGACTGTGAAGTGTCTTTAAATGGACTATCCAGATTTTGACTTTTAACACAGAGGAGAAAACATGTGCTCAGAATGGTGACTGGCCCAGGACTTTTGATGATTTCCTGAAGGGATGCTAGATTACAGACATATAGTTGTAGTACAAAGGGTTGACGACCATTATGGCATGCATTTGCTGTGCATTCTATAGGTCTGTGAATACTGGCTCCAGAGTGAGCTACAGAAACAATTGCTGCCACTCTAGTCAGAATAATTTATTGCAGCTTCTCAAATGTACAGAGACTTTTACCACTGGATATAAACTCTTGTGTTTTATGTTGTTCTACAGAAAGCAATGGTTATAATATCCATATTATTGATGAAGAGTGGTGAACTGATGTAAACTAATGAACCGATTGGTTAAGGGCATATAGGGTGAATGTTTATGATGTTACAGCTTACAAAAATGTAATTTAAAGTAAAAGTATGGCATACAGGGTTAATGTTTATGGTGTTGTAGCTTATAAAGATTTAAATAAAAGTAACATTTTTTCATACTGCATTTAATGGACATGCCAACAAATAGGAATCCTTAAATCATTCAAACTTAATTTAGTTATTGTTATCTTAAGACTGGATGTTCCTACATATGGTGTAGTATCTGAATATACAATTGTTATAGATGTCCAGGTGTTTAGCTGTATTACTACAGGGTGCAGACTCACATATTTTGTCTAATGTTTTAGCAAAGTAATTATGCATCTGTCATTAGAGTACCTCTTAAATTTGTGTTTGAATTTCTTCTGTCATCGAAGTACCTCTTCAATTTGTGTTTGAATTTTTCTACTAGATGTACGATATATTGCTGCTGACTTTTAGCCTACAACAGAAGTAGGGCAAGCATCGTTATTCAGACTGTCCTCTATCTGTGACTAATATATTTAGTCTATGAGCTTTGAAGGGTCCCCTATCTACCCTAGGGAAACATATACATTTATAGCCACCTGTGTGACATCATTTCCAATTTAGGCTTCAACCTTGTCCCACCCCTACTGGTTTCTTAATTGTCTTTCTTTGTCATTTTCTGTATTTATGAATGTAAGACAGTTTGTTTAATGCCTAGTCTTGTTTACTGTGCTAAAAATCACTACCGGGAGGTGTCTGTTGTTATACACATCATACATGTAATTATCCATGCTGATCCTGTATTGTCGATAAAGTAAGTGTGTGTGTGTGTGTGTGTGTGTGTGTGTGTGTGTGTGTGTGTGTGTGTGTGTATCTGTGTGTGAGTGTGTGTGTGTGTGTGTGTGTGTGTGTGTGTGTGTGTGTGTGTGTGTGTGTGTGTGTGTGTGTGTGTGTGTGTGTCTGTATTTAGCTTATGTTTTTTTTTTCATTCTGTTGTCTTTACTTTTACACTCTTTAACATTCAACCACTCCCTAGTCTGGCATGTAGCAGGCATCACTTTCTCTGTCCAGTAATAAGTTAAACATTATGACCTTCAGCTGTGTCCAATCGCTGCATCATAATCCTGATGAATGGCTGCCCATATTTGGACACTGACACAAAGCTGTATGCCTTAAACACATGTGTATCCTGCTGACTCATACATTGTGTAAGTAATTCGTCTTTGTGCCTGGCATGCTCCTTACTGATGCACACACACCCAAACCGTACTGCTGAGATTTGCATACCAGAGTCAGCATTCCTGTACAAGTACTGTTACACCAACGTCTTGTAGTGCTGTTTATTTTACTTTGTGGAGTGGCCCCATACACATTCCAATATAATGCTGTTCAACTTTTATAGGATCATAGGAGGTTACTAGGCTAATGGGCTTACAGCCTTTATAAGCCCAGCCTTTCATACCCCAATTTTCCCAACTTATCAATGCTCATGGGGTAGAATGCCTTTGGTATATGCCTGTGACTTAGGGCATCCACAAATGGCCCCTGTTCATGAGACCCACAAGTGAAAAGCCAGGGTGAATTTGCAATTTCCCATCCATTGGTTCAAATGTCATTTGAATAGGCTTATGGAAGAGCTCTTTTTCATATGAATGGGGAATATGTTCCAGAGATGGGGCAATCTCTGAGACACATATCTCTCCTGCAGCATGTTTTGTTTATGTCATAGACAAGGCTTTGATCCTTAGATCAGGTAATTCTAGTGCTGTTTGTTTTGTAAATATGTAGCAGAGAATGCCTTTTAGGTTAGGCATAGATCTTCCATCAGTAGTCTGTAGGAGACCAAGTACAGGGACTGGGCTTTGAGGCAGTCCACACAGGGCAAATTAATTACACCCTGTATTCTTTTAGTGAGGAACCTCTGTGGCCAATCCAGCTGTTGAAAATGCTTGGTCAGGTACCTGCTGAAGGCTGTATTGTACTTGATTTTTGGTCTAATGAGGGTTGAATATAGTGGGACTATGATCCATTATATCTGGATGCCCTGTTCTTACTTATAAGTTGTGCCAAGTGGAAGGATTTTCTTACTACCATGGACACATGGTGATCAAAGTTCAGGTTACTGTCAACTTAAGTTCCCAAGTCCCTTACTACTGGGTCTACTCTTATCGGAGTGTTATCAATGCTGTAATTTGCAGGGGTGGTCCTCTTCCCAAAGGGTATGGTTTTCCATTTTTCTGCCTAGAGTTTTAGGCCATGGTTCTGACACCAGTTATTTGTCTGTGTCAAACTTTCCTGAAGGATATCTACCTCTTTGAGAGATTCAATAATTGTACCCAGCTTGCAGTCATCAGCAAATTTGGTTAGCCAAATGCCTTTTACATTTGCCTTGACTTCAGCGAGGTGTAGTTCAAACAGGAGATGTCCCAGTACCAAGCTCTTTGGCAAACCAGTCATAACAGCCTTCTTGGTGAAGATAGATTCCTCCACTCTAACTTCATGTGTCCTGTGTGCTATTTGGCTATCCATTGGGTGACACAGGGATTTATGCTTAAATTTGTCTATAATACCCAAGTGAGATAATAGGATCATAGGATCATAGAAAGTTACTAGGCTATTGGTCCTGAGGCCCTTACAAGCCTAGCCAAGAATTTAGCCCATGTTCTGACAAGTCAGCACCCAATTCCCCTGTCCAGGAAGGACACAGGTGGAATCCCAGGAGTGTATTTTCTGTTCCTCATCCAGTTATCTAGGTTGTGCTTAAAAAGGGTTAATGAAATACTCTGCTTGATGTGGAAAGGGAGTCTATTCTACAGAAGGGGGAGTCTCTGGGACCCAAATCTGTCCCAGAGATATTATGTTAAATGCCTTTGCCAGGTCAAGGTAGGCAGTATGTACCATTTCACCCTCACCCATGCCTTTAGTGACCTTCTTGAAAAAGTCCACTAAGTTTAGTAGGGATGAACTGGGATGGGGCCAGTGTTTAAAGATGTCCTATGTCTTTGTTTATAAGGTCCACAATAATTCATTCCATGGCCTTGTATATAAGACTATTTGAACTTATGGGTCTGCAGTTCCCCAGGTCTGTTGATGGACCACCTTCATGTAGAGGGATGACAGTTGCAGTCCACCATTCCATAGTGGTGGAGCCTGTCTGGAGGCTGTGACTGAATGGAGATTCTAATGGGCCTGACAGGTCATGTTTCAAGCTATTTAGGAGGTATCCTAAGATATTATCAGGACCCACTGATACAGTGTTCTTTAGTGCTGCAAAATGCAGTGAGGACCTGTTCTTTAGTGATAGTTGGTGAAGAAATAGTAAAGGGTATATCTTGGGGCGAAAACGCAGCTAAATTAATTGGCCAGCACATTTTCTATATCCTATGGTTCAGTATAGGAAGTTTCATTAACTATTGGTTCAGCAGACTGTTGGGTGTTACCTTTAACTTTGCATACATTACTGAAAAATGCCTTTTAGTTATTTTTAGCTTGGGATGCTATTTTTCTCTCAAAGTTGACTTTGGTGGACTTGATTAGTCCCCAGAGTTGCTTGTTGAAGCTGCTGAGACAGTTTTATTTGTCTTTTGAGTAGAGCCCTTCTTATTTCTGGACAGGGTTTTCTTTCTTTTGTTAAACAACGTATTTATACTGGGGATCCACAAAGGGGGGGGGCTGTTTTTGGAGTTTGTCCTGAGTTTATTTTGGTTTGGTACTGCTGTTTTCTTGTATTTATTTACATGCCTATATAATGTTTCCATTAACACTTCTACATAAGTCACAATGTTCTCCAAGTCTGGGAGGCTTGGAAGCTATGACTTCACTTAATAGGAGGTAGTTAACCTTGGAAAAGTTTTTAAACATTTAGGGTTTGCTTTGAATTCAGCCTTTCTATTTATTTCAAGCGTTACAACTTTGTGATCTGATCTGACCAGTGAATACATTATACAAGGGGGTGCAGCATTCTCTCATATTTGCCAGTACCACATCCAGGATATTTGCACCCCTAGTAGGTGTGCAGACTAGCTGTTCTAGGAACTTTGCATTGACAAAATCAAGGCATCTTTGAGCCTGCAGGTTAGTGGTTGTGTATGTATCCCAGTTTATGCTGGAATAGTTGACATCATTCATGAATATAGTGCTGGGCTGAATTGTGAGTGACTCCAGTACAGTCAAGTATATGGTATGGTTATCCTAGGTCATAGATGGCGACTTATAACTAGCAGATATACGGAATTGGACTTTAGTTAAGGTTAGCTGGACATGGAGTAGCTCAAGCATGACATTTTGTTTGTCCAGTCTTGAAGTGTGCTTACTTTTTGTTTAGATTGATACCCCTCAACCTCTTCTCCCTTCTTGTGTGGTAGATGGTCTAAATATGTGGAAGGCATTACAACCTTCTACTACTGGGGTACTTTCTGCGGTTTTAAAGTATGTCTTAGTAGTTGCACAGATGTCAACACTCTCCAGGGTGAGGAGTGCCTCCAGTGAGTGGAGCTTCTTGATGAGACTCCTAGCATTGAGCAGTAACATCTTTAGTTTATTTTGCGTAAAAAGTTATTATATTGGAAGGTTTATCAGATTGGCATTGCCTAAAACAGGGAACTATAGGGGTAGATAACATTAATGCTGATGCTATACCTTGGTTGTGGAGATTTTGTCCACAGGCCTACATTGAAAACAGGCGACAACAAAGTTAGGCAACCCAGTCTCCAAAACATAAAAAAATAAATAAATTAAGTAGATAAATTAAATAAACCGCATTGTGAAGTAGACTGTTCCACTGTATGTCTACCTTTTCTCCCTTGCACAGTCCCATTTGTTTTGTGTTCTTGGATTCACAAATAATTACTTTGCATAATGCAAGGATAGTGCAGTAAATCTACATTACAAATGTGGAATTGTGTCAGGGTGTAATGGTGTAATTCAACAGCATGAGGGAGCAGTTGCTAAGTGTCGGATCTTCTTCCTCCTTCCTACCACATGTTAATTCAAGACAGGATTGTAGTGAAGTTTGGAGTTGTGTCATCATATCAGTGGAGAATTTGCAAATCTCTGCTGCAAATGTCTTAGACTCCAGTCCATGTATAGTTTTATTATACTTGTACTGTTTACTCTAGCATCCTACATCTCTGTATTCATGTACTCATAATGATTTGAAGTCTGTAACCTGTGTGTATATATATACCATACTTTATCTTTATACTTACAATAAAAACTTCCCTTACCAGGCTAGAAAGAAAAAACAACCTGTGTTGAGCACTTTTGTTCTTTATTCGTGGCAAGAACTTCTTCAGAAAATCATTGTAATGATAAGAATGCAGTGCACAAGTCAATATATACTGTTAGATCTTGGCTGAAAAATGGACCATCATATCACAGTCCACTTAGCTGTTCAAAATAAATAAATGAAATAAATAAATAAAAATATGATAAATACTTCAATGGTTATATTGGCCTGATATGATAGCATTATATATCACTTGTCTGTTCCGAGTAATGCCCTGTCACTGTGACGGCAAGTGTTTCATGCAAAGAGAAGTGAATTATTCAGCTAACTTCCAAATCTTTAAAGTAATTTATGTTAATAAAAATTAACTTCCCTACTAAGACCACAAAATATACTTCTTAAATCCAAGAGTCATAGAAATTCAGTGCACTGTTTGGATAAATCACACACAGTAGTGTTTGTGCACACCAGCAAATAGAATTACATCACAGATGTCAAGGACTATGAGTTAAATCAGGTTCCGTATAATATTTAACAGAATCATTCAATTTCATATGTAGAAAACATGCTTGTAAAACATGAATACAGTAAAACAGTATCCTCCGTGTCAATATAGTATCACATGACCTCCCATTTGCACTCTTACAAATAAGGCTCACTGCATAATACAAATATACGTTGATCACTTAATCATGTTAAATATAATATACAGCAGTATCCACAGGCAAAAGCAGACACCGTGTCTGCCGTTATTTGCAGTCTGAACCTTTTATATAACTCATTTAAATGCAATAAATAAACTGAAAGAGCAAGAAGCAGCTCTGTTTAAATTTGCATATGTCCCTTGCATTTTCCATCTGTGTAAATCCCTATTACAATGATTTAAAAGTTAAAAAACACAGCAACTATTAATAGTCATTTCAGTGAATACAGAGGAAAAGCTGACTTGAGAATCTTGTTTAGGGGAAAAGTGGTGTTGTCCCCTTTTCCTTATTATTAGCTTTGATACAGTATACATTTTGTATGTATGTATGTATATGTATATATATATATATATATATATACATATATATATATATATATATATATATATATACACACACACACACACACGCACACACACACACACACACACACACACACACACACACACACACACACACACACACAGTCACATACACACACTTGCTTGCAAGAACTTTCCCAATTCCCAATCATTTCACTTCTTCTTATGTATTTATTTGATATGTCAGCAAAGGTGATAACAATCAGAACACCATTTTTCACCTATAATCAGGACACAAGACAGAACAGATTATAAAAGAATTAAAGTACTACAAAATAAAAAAATATTTTTTAATTACTAGTCAAAAACAGAAAATTAGCAGTGATACATTTTTCTGAAAAAGTATGCTTAAAAAATTAAGTATCATAAGATACATTATGCATAGAAAATTGAGTATATACTAACATTCTTAATGTGTGTTGGTAACTGATTCCAGGTGGCTGGGGCAACTTTGGAGATGCTGTTTCCCTATATCTACTTCCAAACTTTAAGGAAGTCCTCCTGAAAGTTAACTTGAAGAGATTAACTCAAACTGTCTTCTTTTAGCAGGAACGGGTTGCATTATAAGTGGTTAGATGTGATTGAGGAAGATGAGGATTAGCATTTATTTATTTATTGCTTTTGATTACCAGGAAAGCCCAACTGGGCACTGGTCCCATTTTTAATGGAGGCCCTGGGAGAAATGCTCCATTATACAAGGTTATGAAAAATATTAAAAAAAAAATTAAAAATATTTGTGCACAAAAATAAACAGTAAACTACATTGACAGTAATACAGAATTTAAGTTTCAAAAGTTTTCCATATTGAATCAAGACAGCATTTCAAGTTCTGTAAATAATGAATATAGGAATAGGATGTAGTCAGAGCATTATGACTTCAAATGTATAATAATCTAACTACTTCTAACAGGTGATAACTCTCCAAAAATTGAAGTTTTGGTTGAGAGACAATAGTAGTAGGTTAGAAAGGAGGATATAACAGGAATATTCAAGGGTTAAATGAAGTACAGACACTGGTAAATTGTGGTAAATTCAGTAGGAGGATGTGAGGGCAGTTAAGGAGAAATTAGACAAGAAGAGTCAATCGCTATGTAGGCACAGCATATCTGCAGAGCCTGGAGCTGAGTAAGTGAGACTTTAAATGTATTTTAAAGGACTTTAAGGACTGTTCATGCTTTAATATTAAAGAGATGGAACTGCTGGTGTTGAAAGTATAAGGAGAGTACAGGGAAGTGACAGCAAAGCCATTGTGATTAGATACTTAAAGAAAGAATTCATCAGAAGAATGCAATGCCCTGCAATGATTGTATAGCTGTATGAGGTTGGCGAGAGATGGGCAATTCAAATGCATCTTCACCAAAGTCCTCTTAAAAATATTTCCAGCATTGTTGTGGGTATATTGCTGTTTAATTAAATGAGCCTGTGGATGGGGTCTATATTAGAACATCGAAGTTTCAAAACTTCAAATGTTCTAATATCGACCCCTATTCAGTGAAAGCTGAAAATATCGAAGCAACAGAAAACCAAATTTTTTCCTAGGGAAAGAATTCGGTTGTCCATTTCTGTTGCTTCAGTATTTTCAGCGCTATGTTACGGGTCAGGTTCAGGTAAGTGTGCGATTGAGTGCGGGTTAGGTTAGTTAGGGTTAGGGTGCTGGTTAGGTATGTGTGCGATTGTGTGGACATGATGGCTAGGGCAGGTTAGGTGAGTTAGAGTTAGGCTGCGGGTCAGGTAAGTGTGTGATTGTGTGGACGTGAGGGTTTGGGCAAGGTAGGTGAGTTAGGGTTAGGGTGCGGGTGAGGTGAGTGTGCGTAATTTTGGACCTTAGGGTTAGGGTTTGGGTTAAGGTAAGTGGATAGTTAGTGGTGTGTGTATAGTTTAGTGTAGGGTTAGGTGTAAGATTTTAGGTGTATGTGTGTGGATTGATGTTTGTTTGGTGTGCTTGTGATGTGTGTATGTGTTTTGGAACAGCAATTTTTTTCCCTAGGAAAAATTTCGCTGTTCTGTATGTTCAATGTTTTCAGCTTTCACTGAATAGGGGTTGATATTAGAACATTCGAAGTTTTGAAACTTCAATGTTCTAATATAGACCCTGTGGATGAAGGGGAATTTGGAAGTATGTTAGATAGTGGGGTAATTCAAGCTACTGAAGTTCACTAATGATGGGCCCTGTCAGGAAGATTTGCAGAACATTTTGCTAATTTATTGTGACATTGCTCAAGTTTGTTCAGCGGGGTTACTTGGATGCTCCTGAAGATGGGTGCAGAGTTATGTAGTAATAGGAGTAGGCAGAAAGAGGCAAAGTATGTTATTATGGTGTCTGACAGATAAGGGTTAACTCTATAGACAAAGCTTAGCTTTTGGCGTGTTTTTTTTTTTTTCACTGTGCGATGAATGTGGAAGTCAAATTTTAGGTCGTCATCTATGTAACTACCTAGTAATTTGGTATGTGTGACAAGTTCAGTTTTTGTATTGTTGAAGAGGTAACAAAGAAGGAGACTTTATTAGCTGCATGATGTTTTAGTGTGAAAAGGATTAATGTGGATTTATTTGAGTTGAGAAATAGATGGGAGGTTGCACATCAAATTTCTTCTGAAGTGAATGATTCCTGGGTTAGTTTTTGTAGGCTGTCGAGGTTATTTGTTGAGAAGTTAAGGGTAGTATCATCAGCATACTATACTAAGGAGGCACTTTTACAAGCCTTGTTGAGGTTGATAGTAAATATTTTAAAAAGGATAGGTCCCAGGATGGGTACTGTGGTGCACCAACTGAGATGGGAAGACAAGATAAGACATCACTATGCCATATATTTAAAAGGTAGCTGCCGAACCAGGATACAGACATGTTGTTGAGTCCTAGGCTACTGAGTTTATATAAGAGAACTGAGTGAGAGTCTGTATCAAAAGATTTGGATAGATCAAGAAAATGGATTGAGATTAAGTTTCATTCCTTTTTGTGTTAACTGTACTGGCAAAGCTATCAAGAGTGGTAAAGATGCCATAGGTGAGGCAAAAACCATGCTGAGTGAGATGGAGAGACAGGAGAGTGTTTTGTGTAACATGATTTGGGAATGAGATCTGGGGCATTTCTCAAGGATTTTCAATAGAAGTATTTGTCACGAGACAATAATAGACAGGAAAGGAGGACATAACTGGATAACTAAGGGTTTTGCCTGTGGATACTGTTGTACATTATTAGACAGATGGAGAGGGTGAAGTGAACCCTGGCTCTAGTTGATTGTCAGTGTTGAAGTGACACCCCAACCCCAACCTCATTTGTGTAAAAATGAGAAAATCAGTTGTAGATGGATGGATGGAGAGGATGGCAATGGGCCTATAATTAGTAAACTCGGTTGAGTGGTCACCTTTGTGTAGAGGAAGAATGTAGCAATTTTTCCAGTGGAGATGGTCATTAAGATTCAGTGAAAGAACATGTTATTAAAACTGAGATTGGGTAGGATTTATTCTCTTCTGCCATCTTAAAATATTCCCATGGCAAACTGTGAGACGGTAGGGCACTGGGCTTCAGTCTGAGTAGGAGTTTTTTGATGGCAGTGGTAGGGAATGGCAGGAAAAAGAGATTATAGGGAAGGATGGTAGATTAAGTTGAAGTCTGGTTATGATTTGGAGAAGAGTTTTGGAGTAAGGTTGAGACTGATTCAATAAAATGTGAGTTAAAAGCATCAGCGATTTTGGAAGAGTGGTTGTTGAACTTAAGGGTAGGAGATGGTTGAGTTATTCTACCAGGATTAAGCAGCTGATTTATGGAAGTCCATAATGTTTTGGGATTCTGGTAGTTTTTTTTTTTTTGCAAGTCTGTATAATATGCTTTGTTATCTAGTTTAATTTGATATTTGTCTTGTTTCATTAGCTGTCTTCATTTTTGACGACTTATTATCGTAGACCTATGTTTTCCATGCTCTGTCTCTGTGTCTCATGAGGTATTTTATGTTTCTGCACAGCCAGGGGACAGGGTTAGCTTTGACTGGTGTCAAAACCATGGCCTTAAGCTCAATGCCAAAAAATGGGTTGTCATCCCCCTTGGGAAAAACCCGGTTCCCATGAATTACCACATCGATGGTAGTCCACTGAACACAGAAGGTGTCATAAAAGATCTGGGAACACAGGTTGACAGAAACTTCTCTTTTGACCACCACATTGCCACTGTGGTCAGAAAGTCCTTCTATGTGGCACATCTCATTACTAAGAGTTTTGCATCCAGGAAGAAAGAGGTCATGGTCTCCCTTTACTCTTCCCTCATTAGGCCAATCATCGAGTACAATGCTCCATTTGGCATGTACCTCACTAGGCACCTGTAACAACTGGAGAGGCCAAAAAAGTACCTCACAAAAAGGATCCTAGGCCTTAAACACTTGTCCTATATGGACAGATTCAAAAAACTCCAACTATTCTCTGTCTCATATCCCCTACTTAGAGGCGATCTCTGATTGACTTACAAAGCCATGTCTGACCCAGCTCTGTCAGAAATGCTACATCTAAAGAAATCCCAATCCCTCTGCACTACATGCTCCAGAGACCTCAACCTCATTACCACAAACAACAGAACAAGCTGGAGGGACAGGTTCATAACCCAGAGACTGCCCATGGTATGGAATAGACTTCCCATACATGTCAAGTGGAGTGCCTCATTGGCCCTGTTCAACAGAAATCTTGATGAGTGGATGAGAAATAGAAAATTCACCACGGGGATCACTCCAGTGGCTCTACTCAACAGAGGAACTGGGAACTAAGGTCGGATGGCACGATGCCAGGGTAATCCTATGGGCTAGACTTGTAAAGGCTCCAGGACCATTAGCCTAGTACACACCTATGAACCTATGACAAGTTTTTTTTCTAAATTGTACAAGTTCAAGATGTTTAGTGTAGTATTAAACTGAGATATGACCTAATCTAGAGGTAAGTGTTTTAGTTTATTCCAATTATAAAGTTTTAGATAGGTGATGAAAGAGTTTTTGTTGAAATGTGAGAGGTTGTGCACTATGTTAAAACACTGTTGTTTTTGAATATTAGTTTGCTTTCTTATGGTAAAAATAGGGAGGTGGTCACTTAGATAGTCAGCGAGGGTACCTAAGGTAGACATTTCTGTGGCATGGAAATAAGGATCCAATCAATTATGGTTCCCTTGTCGTTTTTATTGTTGAAATGTATGGGAGTGATGATCAATTGTGAAAGTTACTGAAGGTTTATAGAGAAACAGTTAGCATAATGGTTAAGGCCTTTGCCTCCCATGTACAAGGTACAAGGTTTGAGCCTGATGATTGCATGCTCTTCCTGTTTCTCTGTGGGGTCCCTTCCACTTCCCAAAAACATGCTGGGTTTTCCACCTCAAATTTACACAAAAAGATGGGTTTTGGCTTGGCATGATGGTTCTGGTTGGAGGTTGGCATAATGGTTAAGGTGCTTTCCTCATAAATATAAGATACAGGGTTTGATTCTTACATTTGAAGAGAATTTGGCTAGGCTCAGTATGTCTGCAAGGGCAGCTAGCTTAGTAATATGACCTTATGGAACTGTGAAGAATGGAGTTTTTGGCTGCAGCACAATCTCTAGATGTTATTTATAGGAGGAAGAGTTATACAGACCAACTGCTTTGGACATCAACTGTGGTGTGCTGTAGCTTCTAAAAAGGAGGGCATGACCCTAGGTGACTTGAGCCATGTTGAATAATGTTGTCAAAAAATGGACATGGGTATTTGTTGGTAATAAGTGGATTGAGGGCCTGGCCAACTCCAACATATGCCAGGGCCCCATGCTAATGTACAAGATAGGCCTCTATTGGCTAGTGAATGCCTGCTATAAAATCCAGCTGCCCTGGGTCAATAAGCTACTGGCCAACCAGTGTCCAGTTGCCCATCATGGGATGGTTTTGTTGAGTAAAAGTTGGGTGTAAAATCAATCAACCTGACAAAGATGAACTAAGGGTTGCTACACTCAGTACAGGCTCACTGAAATAACACAGCATGGAAGTGGATGACATAAGAGGCTGAACATCTTCTGTATCCAGGAGACAAAGTCAAAGAGCAGTGCAGCAAAGCTACATAGTTTGTAATCCAGAATCTACTGCACTGGGGGAGGACAGACTAGAAATGGCATGGGAATTGTGAGGGAGAGGCTTCAGAAGACAATAAGGGATGTCATCAGAATTAGTGACAGACTCATGGCAATCAGACACCAGTGCAAGGATCATGCAGTACTCATAATTTCATCCTATGCCCCACAGCAATGTTGTGATAGGGAGGAAAAGAGAGCATTCAGGCAGCAGCTGCAGGGCCTACTATATAAAGCAAGACAATATGAGTTACTGTAGCTAGGGACAGACAAGATATTTAATGAGGACTGCCTGGGTCCACACAAGTTGGGCAACAAGAGTAAAGAAAGAGAGGCTATTCTAGAACCTATGAACCCAGACTTTAGTCTGGCAAATGTCTTGGTGGTGGCCAACACATGGTTCAGCAAGAGAGAGAGTCACAAGATCGTGTAAACAAGTGGCCAACATGCAACTCAGTAGAATTCCTCCTGGTATGAAAAGGGCACTGAGGTAGAATTAGCAATTGCAAAGTCATCTCCAGTGAAACAGTTGGACCACAACTTAAACCACGGGTTGTCACACTTAGCTGCAAGCAGTGGTCAGAAAAGACTCTAAGGTTAACAGGGACTAGTCTGAATACCTAAAAGCTGAATGGAGAGAAATCACAAGAATTCAAGGAAATGCTCAGATAAATAATCATGGCTCTAGTATCTCAGGAGAAGAAGAAATAGGTGAATTTGAAGAGTGGCAGCTCCTCAAAATAGCATGTAATAAGACAAATGTCTTGGTGGTGGCCAACACATGGTTCAGATATGCAAAGCTGAGCCAGGTATGGAAATAAGGTACATATAAAAAGGTGGTGATGGGATGCAGAAGTTCAAAAAGTCACCAAAGTCACCAAAAGAAAAAGAAGGAATGCAGGAAAAGAGGGAGATAGAAAAGTGGTAACCAAAACCACAGGTTGAGTGGATGAAGGAACAGGCAAATTGGAATAAATGTATGTATTTAATTCATAAATGTCACAAAGCCAAAACAAACAAAAGCAATGATTAAGCACTTTTATTCCACTCGGGGGATTTCATCAAAATGTCATAATGAGAGGCACAGAAACAAGACAGAGGGAGATTATGACAGTTGACATGACACCCCAACCCTGTGTGGAGAATGGGAATTGATGATGACAATAACAATGATGATACAGGTTTACACCTCAGGCTAGGGATTCAGAGGAGATTGAGAGACAGTTGATATTGAAATCACACTTTATTAATTTTTCTTGGGGGATTTGGGGATGTTGGATGAGACACAGTAGAAAAAATCCTCTGTTGTGTGAAGATTGTTTCCTAGAAGAATATAGGCTCCTATAATAGATAAATATTTGCATTGCTTAAGTCTGAGAGTAGATACAAGGATTTTAATCTTAACAAATTGTGGAGGGTTTTGAGATACACTGATGAGCCATTGAGTATTTTTTATATAGTATAGCAACTCTGACAGTCCTTTTATGTTTGCTGTCAGCCTTGAGTATATTGCAGTTAGGAGTTGGAATTTTATTATCTTTAGTTTTTTTTTTCATCCAAATTGTAGGTAGCACAACAATGTCTGATGAGTGCAAACAGTTAGCCAAGCATGGAATTGTGTTTTTTTTTTTGCCTTTTAATGTATGTATCTGCAATATATAAGGATGAGCAGCTAGTGGTGTGTTGTATAGGATAAGCAGGTTGTGCATAGGGAATAGAATAGGAGGAGTGAGGAGGTAGGATTGGACCAGGTTAGGGATGCCACCACTATGTTTTGGGTTCTTTGAAGTATATTGACTGCAGTAACCATTTTGTCTTTTTTTAGCTTGTAGATTATAGAGTTGTGGTAATTTATTTTATGTTTGAGAAAGTCTGTAGTATTGGGAGAAAATAAGGTCTAAGTTATTGTGGGTAAGTTCTGTGTTGAGTTTGCTAGCACATATTGGGAGATGTGGGAAAGGTGGTGAAAATGGCTTTAGTCGGGAAAGTGAAAAGTAGAGGGTCACAAACTGATCCTTGTGAGACACCTGCTTTGAAAAATCTGAAATCAGAGTTTTGTTAGATGAGACTGTAAACGTCTTATTGAACAGAATTTTTAAACAATTCTAGTGGCCCTTCACAAAAGTCCTCTTCAAATATTTCCAGCATTTTTATAGGTATATTGTTGTTTTATTAAGCACCATTACTTATGCTGTTGTTAATTTGCTTGTGCTGAATTATACAAATTTTGTTTGTCATATATTTTACTTTTAGAACATAGTTCAATTCATACATTTTAAGTTTCATGGCAAAAAAAAAAAACAGAATAATTGCATAAAGAACTGGGGAAAAAACAAATATTTCATAATATCTGTGTGCTGTACAGTTGGTGCAGAGGGTTAAGGCTGCGACCTGTAGTTCTTGTGGTAAAGGGTTTGCTTGATTCACTCAACCCTCTCTTGCCTACTGTGTGACCTTGAGCAAGTTACTTAATCAATCATTTCTCCCAAGTCACCCCAGAAAAGTGACTGTGTGTTCAGTAGGCATACTGGGTTAACAAATGGACATTTTTATTATATTCTTTCATTTCAGCTGATAATTTGTATTGTCCTTTCTAATGTGTTTGATACATAATTTCTTGAACCGTGTAGCCAGGATGATGTGATTTCGTTCACCTCACAATGCATTATGTGACACTGTAAGAATACATCATTGAGGCAAAACATTTTCTGTAGTCCTGTCACTCAATTCATTTGCAATTTTCATGGTGTGATTTCTATGGTTAAAGTGATTTTTGGCTCTTTTTAAAACTTTCATTGAATCACTTTGATTTTGCAAATGGCCATATATTAAACATTATTTTTGGTAGCTTTGAATATTAAGCTTGAATGAGAAGTTGATTTAGTTGTTTTTGTTCAAACTAAAAATTGTTTTTCCTGGGTAAAGATTTTGACTAAGATGTGAAAATGGTTGTCTGTAGCTGACACCTCACAATTTAAAGACTACTTTGACAGTTTGTTCCTAATTTATTTGCTTGTTTACCTGTTTGTTTTATTTGACATGAAGTTTACTGCAGTCAGAATTAGAGACCTGATTACTTTGATCTTTTAAGGCTGTAAATGTGTTAAATATGGTGTATTCTTTGTGATATAGACAACAAATAGAAACACATTTGGGGGAAACAATCAGAAATGTATTAATAGAAAATGGTAAGTCTGTTTTGAAAGATTATGCAACAGTATAAAAGGAAAATATGAGAATTTTTTTTCTAAAAAGGTGGTACTTTATGCATTTTACTTACATGTTGTGCTTATAAAATGGGAGTGTTTGAAATGCATTTGGTATATATTAACCCTGATGAAAAGTTAAAATAATTGGTTCCTGATACATCTAGGCATACATTTGCAGGAGTTTATTGGAAATATTGCAGTACATTTTCTATTAGCCAGTAGATATAACATAATAGAAATTACAACTGTCACAACTGTTCAGTGTATACATAGATGATACAGGATAGTTCCTGTATCATAAATGGTGGAACGTTTACAGTATATAAGTATCTGACATATTTTCCCAGGCAGTAAGATAAGCTTAATGCCGTATTTATAAAAGACATACATTGACAAAAATGGAGCTATGAAACTGAGTATTTAGGAGTATTTAAGTGACATCAAGAATTGTAAGTGAACTAACATGTCTGACACAAGCATTATTGTATTAGAACATCCAACAAATTCAAGCAAAATATTTAACAAAAATGTAACGAATAATTATTATAAAGAGAATTGTGACATATGTTAATGTTTAGAGAAAAGACTGTCTTCAATGTTTAAATTCAGAGATTAATCATAATATTTTTATTTTTAAAAAGTTTGTCATTTTAGGACTGTGAAATAAGGAACATATTGATAGTTATTATTATGGTACTAATCTGTTTTCTTTCAGACTCATGATTTCTCATAAAAAATAAATGTTGTTCAAGGATCATAGTTACAGATGTAATATTTTAGATGATGGCTACCTCATTCTAATTTACTTACATCATCCATGACAAGAGATAACATGGGAAGACAAAGTTGTATAGAGAGATTATATTAATAGGTACAGGCAGGATATTCAGATGATGTTTTCCTAGTATATGGAGGTGACATAAAGAAAAGTACTTTGCATTGAGAAAAAAACTTGATATGGGTGAACCTTGTCTTTAATATGTCACAAAGATGACCATAATTAAGTTGTCATTTGTTCAAGAAATAGACTATATAAATTTACAATGACAGTTGAGAGAGGAATTTCTTGAATCCATGTTCAAATCTCATAATAAAAGGCTATGATTAAAGTTCCAGTAATAATTCTTTATAATCTGTGATAACATTTAACTGTCCTAATGAATCACCAGCTAAAAAAGTGTTGCAGTAGGAAGATCTCAAAGACATGTAATCTGTTAGTGACTCTTAATTTACTACATTAAGAATCAAGGACAACACAACAAATAATCAGGGAACAAGGGCACAAATGAAGAGAAGTTATTTAAGATACTTTTGCTGATATGACATTAGAATCTGCCTTAAGTTACATTTTCTGAAGAACAAATATACTCTGATAGCAACATCTAGCACAGTTCATGTGCAATTATCATCACAGTTATTTCCCAAACTCAAAACATTTAGGGGGAGTGTAGCAAAACCCTGAACCAAACACAGGCATACAGAGTCAGCCAATTTGGAATTTCAGTACCCAAAAGAATATTGTCTTTCTTTAGGAGATAATTATGACACATTTCATATGTGTTCCTTCTGTATCCTAGGATAATATAAAGAAACAGGTGGGAGTACACTGCACTGAAAGACAGTATAATATTCACAACAGCAGAGTGATTGCAATGATTGGTAATCAGTACCTGCTAAGTGCCAAAGCAAAGAAAAAACAAATCAGTTTTAGTTGTCAAGGCATATTTTAATCACAACATTTTTTTTCATTTGTAGAGCTAAGGCAGGTTAGACCTCAACACTGCATGTCCAGAGATATACCATGAACTTGCACAATATCATTCCAGTTAAGTTACTCAAACACCTCATCTTAAATAACTAAAGTGGGTGGTTATAAGTAAGAGCAGAAAAACAGCTACATTAAGAGCGATAGTAGACCATTTGTGGATGCATGCCATCAAATGTGGATGGCTATCATTCCACACACATCCATGGTACAAAGCTGAAGAAGGCCGGGCTGTACCAAATTACCTCCACACAAGGAGGTATAAAACGTACACTACCTGCTGCTCTTAGGAAGTAAGGGTAATAACAGAAATAAGCATGTACTAGGAATGTAAAAGAGCTGCTTTACAGAGCTGCAGCAGATTAAGTGTTTGTAGGTACATTGTAAAAAACTGATACCTGTCAGTTGGAGCAGAAAACCATCAACCTCACTGATCACAGCCATGCTCAATTAACTGAACATAGAAGTCAAATCTGTAGACTTTATTTTATTCCATAAGAAACTTTGGTATGAAATATGTGGGTAGGGTAATCAACAGTAAAAGTCACAGCACTAATAGTGTGCAGACAGCATAAAGCATTAATTCCATTATATGTGTTTATTCCATTATTACTTACAAATACAATGTCTGCAATGGTTTGCCAGATGAAGTCAGATTTTTCTAAACATTGGTTACCATATTACCCTGCCAGCATTTAATTGGGTCCCTGGGGTGTTCATCGTCTGAGTGGGAGTCAAGACTGTTATCCATGCTGTTATGATGGAGTACCCAGTTTGATTTTTCTGGAAAAAGTTAGAGGGCAAGTATCTTCAAATGATCTTCTCTGAGATTTAATGAAGCTAAAATCTTTTTTAGAAATTTCCATGCAGCGAATAAGAAAAAGTCCTTGTTATAACACTTTCAGAGTTTGATATTATAAACCAATTGACCTTTAATAGCATAGTATAGTATCATGGTTGCAGCTAGATGTGAACATGGAGAGTTGTTGTATCTCCAGCCTAATCTGTCATTGTAACTTACGTCTCATGATTCTGCTTGCTTTTTATCTCAGTCAGTGCAAAACATTGCCAATAACAAAAGGCTGCCAGACTCTTAGACACTGTCTGTATGGAGGAAATAACGCTGATATTTTAATAGCCCCATGCTGCTTTATCTGGAGGTGTCTGTATTAAAAACTGTTTCAGATAGTTTCCATACACTTTGTGCTATTAGAGATTTTAGCAAGGAAGTACTAGCTGACCTGTGGTTACTATTTATCTGAGCAAAACTTAAACTTCTAACAGAAAACTGCTTCTAAACTTAGTTTCTGTTACTGTGAAGCACAAAGTTATGTTTAAATGTTTGTATTGTGTCCAAACCTTGTAAAATGCAAAAAAATTAAATCTTAAGCTATAAAATAGCTGCTCTCTGAAGTTGAAGACACTTTAAGAAAACCATCAAATGGAAAGTATGTATCAAAATCATTCCATTTTAAGAACATAGCAATCCATAGTGGCTGATGTTAAACTTCATCAGTTTAATGAGAAGTAGGTCATGATTAAATGTTTCAAATGAGAAAGGCAAAGTCCAGTGATCAGAAATGATAGGCAGGTAATAGTAAGTAGCAAACTTGTTTATTTAGAATACACAAAGCTTTCAGGCCATTGCCCTTCATCAGTATGTTAACTGGACTTTCCCTTGCTCTTTGTGAATATTTTGTGCCTGGAGTGGCAGTTAACCTCAGAGCTGATCCTAGCTGTTTTTCCTTGTAAATGTTTAAATGCCCAGGTCATATCTGAAAATAACTCCTGCAGTGACAAGTCCCAGGTTGATATTGCTACATATTGAGTTTGTGGATGTAGACAATGTGGTAGTTGTGCTGAAGAAGTTTCTAAAATCATGTTGCTTATTCGTTAGCAGTTCATAACTGTTTATATGTGCTAGTAACTGTTTGTAATGTATTTCTGCAACTATTTTTATGAGAGAGCAGAGGGTAAGATAGGCCAGAGGTCCTTATGGGATTTTGAGGAGGGTATTTTAGGAAGAGGGATGATAAGTATGATAGAGTGCTTTAAAGCTGTGTAAAAAATTCCAGTAGTGAGTGATAGGTTATACTTGACGGTAAGGAGTTTGGCAATATTATGCACTATCTTAAGGAAAGTAGGGAGTAGTGGTGAGAAGCTACAAGATGAGTGTTAACTTTATTTTATAGTGATTTCTCTAAAGTGGAAAGTAGCAGCCAATTAGTGAAAGGGTATAGTTGTGGTTGAGAGTTGTTAATGGGTGTGGGCTAGTAGTTCTGTGGAAAACTAAATGTATGGTGATATCTTTGATATATAGGCTACACTTACTTGTGATGAGTACTGTACTAACTGACAAACTTCAAACTCTCCCTAACATCCTTACATTCTCTCTTAACATTTAATTCAAAAAAATTAAACCCCTATTTTTTAAGCTTAGCATTTTTGAATGTTCAGACTGTCTCTGCATTCAAGTGAAAGTGCTATAGAGAATAATGTGAAACACCATGTTTTTATCTCGGGGTATTGATATATAATATGTCTAAATGTTTTTACTATATTGCTTTTGTAAGAAGAATCTGTTCAATAATTGGTGCATTTAAATAATTATTTCTTTAACAGCCATGTCATATTATTATTCACGGCATGTGTATATGTTGTATAGTGGTATTTTTTATTATTAGACTTTCTGTAAAACAGATAAAATTATTATAATATGTCCATGAAGGAGATATTTTAAATGGGTTCCTATTACGTGATCGCAGACACATTCTGTCAAATGCATCTTGATCAAACATAAAAAAGCGAACCGGCTTTTAAGCGAATTCTTTCCCTGGGAAAGAATCTGCTTGGCTGCTTCTGGTACTTTGCCATTTTCGGCACTGTAGTGCAATCTTGGAGTTGGTATATTTAAGTAGGGGGTGTGGGGGGCACAGCCCCCCATGTCAGGGGAGTGTGGGGGCAAAGCCCCCCACTTTATGTAATGTTTTAAAGTTTTTATTTATTTATTTTTTTCCCTTGGAAAAAAATTGCTGTTCTGAGGTTTCAACATTGTAAACTTTCGCTTACATGAAGTCGATTAATCATCATTTGCTTTTTTAAGCATTCAGTGGTGTAATATAGACACTTTTAAAAGTGGTTTTAATTTCAGTGGATATTTTCTGTAAGAGAGATAAAACATTTTTAAGTAATATTTTATATAATCCAGAAATGGTGCCATCATTACATGGCACTTTATTTTGCTTCAGCCTCTTAATTTTGTCCTTCATTTCTGTTATAGAAACATGTTTTTCTATTTTTATTGCTCTGAAACTTTTTTTGTATATTCCTATTTAACAAGGTATTGATTACTCTTTCATTTTTTACACTAATATTCTGTGCATTTATTTTTCATTGTGTTTATTGAAATAGTGCAGGACATCATTTGTGTCTATATGTTTCTTATTATTATTATCACATATAGATACACATTTGATATAATTAGTTCTTGCTGTCACTTTGGATCTAAAATCTAACTTATATAAGCCTTTAGGAGTTAGACAATAAGAATGTCATTTAACCTTTTCCCAAACTAATATAAGCCTTATGTTGTACGATTTTCTGAAACATTACATTAACTTTTTCATTTCTTATAGCAGGACTTTTTGTCTGTTTTGCATTTGTAACTTTATTTTGTGTATTTTTCCTTGCAGTTCAAATAAGTCACTATCTTACTGATTTCTATTGTCACGATACCAAGCAGAGACATTGTCATATATACATATATATATATATATATATATATATATATATATATATATATATGTTGTTGTGTCTTTCTGCTTTTCCCCGTTAGGGGTCGCCACAGCGGAACTCCAGTCCGCTAATGATTGGTAGTTGATTTTTACGTGCCGAGTTACCAGCCCTGATGCACAACCTTCAACAAAGGTACGCCCATTCACGCATGTCTCCATGCAGAAGACGCTCTAGCTGAGAATCATATATATATATATATATATATATATATATATATATATATATATATACGCTTTTACAAAGACCTATAGGGTCACATCAGAAACTTCACCATTATTATTGAAGTCTAAGAACCATTTTACTTCGGTTAGAAATCACTCCTTCAAATCACTTAACTTTATTATATAAGCTGGCCGTCTATTAAAAAAAGGCAATTTTCTTGGATTTATCATTACTGTATAAGCAATTGCATTGTGATCTTATAAAGGACATGCTATCACCTTTACCTTTCCTTATATAAACCAGATCATTTGAAAAATATATTCAGTCCTTGACTGCTTACCAAATCTATAAGAGCAATGAATGGAAAACAAAAAATTTGATTCAGAAAAGTTATTAACATGCATAAGATTAAGTCAGTAAAGTTTACCAAAGCCTTAGCTGATGCTGAAATTCTAGGTTTGTTAATTGCAGTAGTATCATTTTCTTTTAGTGTGCAATTATAGTCTCCATAATATTGTACCTCACAGCTTCAGTGCACTGCACTGTCGAACTTTTTTTTTTTTCCTCAAAAAATTTTCATTTTTCAAATACAGTTGAATAAATTCCATAGTATTTATATATAACATCTTAATAACTATGTATACCATTTACATCAGCCTGAAACTATAACAGAGCTCAATATATACAATTACTTTATAGGTATAACAATCCAGTTATCAGAGTGTATCTGTTCAGTTATTATAAAGTGTCAATCAAAGACTTTTTTCCATTGATTGTTAATAAATGGCTTAGGATGAATCCTTAATTCTTTAATTTTAATTTCCAACAATGCTGTGCTCTTCAGTAGGCTGTAGAAGTCTTCCAAAGTCAGTATTGTGTTTGTATTCCATCTTCTTGTTATACACTTCCTTGAGATTGCAAGTATTGTCCATACTAGATACATATTTGACTCATTCAAATGGGGGCCTTCGTACACATTTAATAATACTAGAGCTTTAGATAAGTTAAACGATTCATTAAATAAAGCTTGTAAAACATTTTTAATACCATTCCAAAATGGCTTAATTTTAACACAGTCGAAAAAAAATTGATGCCAATCTGCATTGGGTATTTGTTCACACCTCCAACATATTCCCTCTGTGGAAGAATTAATTTTAGTAATTCTATCTGGAGTTAAGAATGCTCTGTGCAACCATTTCCAATTAAAATTTTTCCAGTATTGTGTAAAGGATGTATGTTTTATTTATAATAAAATATTTGCTTTAATTTCTTCAGTTAGCTGTAAAGAGTGTCCTTTTGTTATATAATTCCAATATGAGGATTTGGGTGTTGTTTTACAATTTATCAATATCTTGTAAAATTTTGAAATACTATTTCCCATGTCATAATCATTATATATGATTTCATATAGGTATTTTGTAAGTTTAGGTATTTCTTTAAATGAAGAATTACTAATTTTTCTGCATAAATCTTGCGAATATGTCAGAATGCTTTGTATAGTTAGTCAATCTTGCTGTGGAATTTTGTATGTTTTTTCTATTGTTTGCATATCCATAACTTTTAGCTCTTTGATACATTGAAACCAACAAACCAATCCTTTCTGTTCCCAGGAATTAATTATTTTTCTGTATATTTTATGTGGATAGCTCTTTGTAAGTATAAATGGTGTTAAAACAGTGTAAGAAACTTCTCTGTGTGGAAGATTTTCAGTCCATATATTTCTAGTTAATCACTGTATATAATCAGATCAGACAATAGTAGTAGAAGTAGCGAACGTAAACTCAAGTCAAAAAGTAATAATAGAAAATATATAATTCTACAGCATTACTAAGTATTCAAAAGTAATCCAAGCAAGGCAGGCAGTCTATTTCCAGTCGAAAATCCTTTATTAAGTATACAGACAAGCGATCCAAGTAAAACAAAAATAGAGTAATAATTTCCTCACAAGATTCTAAATATATATATATACTTTTTATCAGGCATGGGAGTGGTTTATTGTGCTGTAAAACAAAGTGTTATTGGTACACATGTTAAATTCACATCCCTTCCCCCATCAGTGTGACATTTGAGCTGGTCCTGCCCTACCTAGTAGCTGTCATAATAATATATAGCCCTAATGTACTGTAATGGTACATCTTATTTAACCAAATTATTAAGTCTGTGATTTTATATACAAGGCAATATACTACATGGCTGGAAATATATAAACCTTAGTTCATTTTGCGATCAAAAATTATATATAAATATATACATATACATTTTGCATGTAAAAAATCAGTTTCTATTTTCATAACCTATTGTTAACAAAGATCGCTTTCATCCTTCTAGACTTCTTCAGGTCTGTGTACAAGAACCCTAAAAACCTATATAATTGTATAATTAGTTAGTATTGTTATTACCATCATTTTGAATAAAGTTGAAAAAATATATATATGTATGAAGATGGAAACAAAATATACACTTAAATTTCAAATGATTTAAAATGGTATTTAAAACCAATTTGTAGAAAAAAATAAAATAAAATACAATTAGTCATGTAAACAATGTGGCAATTTTCTAAGTTCCAGTGCACTTTTAATTGAACAGTAGTAGTTTAGTCCAGGCTTTCTAAAAGAGTTTAGCTTTAATTGCCACATAAGTTCATGATTCTCCAGAATATTCGGGATGTCTCCTTCAAGATCACCCATGTCTATGCAATCCAGGATCTGGAACTTAAAACCTGTGTGTCTTTTATGAAGAGAAAGGTGTTTGGCTAGTGCATTATTTTTACATCCAGAGCGGATTTCTGACAGATGACATGAAATCCTTCGCTTGAGTTTATTTACAGTCTTGCCCATATAGAATGCATCACATTCATTGCACTGTGCCCTGTAAATTACATTTTTAGTGTTGCAGTCACCCCCTGCACTGGTTTTAATGATTTTCTTTAAATAAGGGCAATAAAAACTATCACCTTGCTGTATAAATATACAAAATGTACAATTAGTTTCACATCTTTTAGTGCTTTTCTCACATAGTCTAGGTTTAAATTCAACAAAACTTCTAATATTCCTGGCCTTCCTATAAACAAATGATGGGGCTTCACCTAAGATGTTAATCAGAAAAGGGTTTCCTGTGACAATGTCCCAGTTTTCTTCAATAATATTTTTGATACTGTGATAATCCAAAGTGTATGTCAGGATGCAGCTATTTTTGCATTTGTTATTCTCTGTGGAATTACTTAACAAAATGTTAAATGTAGTCTATCTTCAAATGTTAATATTATTTTGTTCCACTTTTCCACAGAGATTTTAATTGTATTTATGATATTATTGTAGTTTTTTAGACTAATTCATTGTTATCCTTGCATAACTCAATTCCTATATATTTTATGGTAGATTCTTGCTTCCCTATAATGTGATTCCCCTTCATTTGCAATTCTTTGTTTTTATTTAAAAATAAAAATTTTGATTTTGATTTATTGAAATGGAGTCCTGAAGTCCTGTAAAATGTGTCGATTAAAATATCTAATTCTTCTAATATCTCTTTTGTATTGGATAATGTTAATAATATGTCATCAGCAAAGAGCATTACTTTAGAATTGTATTGTTCATAAACATTTATTCCTTTGATTTTTGTATTGTTACATATTGAATCTGCCAATATTACAATAGCCAAAGCAAATAGAATCAGTGACATGGGACATCCTTGTTTAGTACCCTTTGTTATATGTATAGATTCAGAGGTGAAAGGACCTAGCTTAACATACGCTAAATTATTTGTATATATATATATATATATATATATATATATATATATATATATATATATATATATATATATATATATGGATCACCTTCAGATGCCCGAAATCGCGTTTCGCCGACACACAAATCACCGACGCCAAAAGACCGACAAGAAAAAATACCGACAACGCAAAACACCGAAAACCATTACACCAACACACTACACGTTAACAACACAGTACACTACATAACATATCCACTATCCCTAACCCAAACCCTAACCCTAAGGTCCGACACTACCGCACACTTACCCTACCTGCACCCTAACCCTAACTCACTTACCCACCCCTAACCCCAAGGTCCGACACTACCGCACACTCACCCTACCTGCACCCTAACCCTAACTCACTTACCCACCCCTAACCCCAAGGTCCGACACTACCGCACACTCACCCTACCTGCACCCTAACCCTAACTCACTTAACCCACCCCTAAACCCACAGTCCCTCACTATCGCACACACACCCTACCTGCACCCTAACCCTAACTCACTTAACCCACCCCTAAACCCACAGTCCCTCACTATCGCACACTTACCTGTCCACTCCCTAACACTAACTCCCTCACTCTATCGCACACTTACCAAGTCCGTCGGATTCTCACCTTGTCGGTCATCTGCGTTGTCGGTGTTTTCGTCCGGTCGGATTCCGTGTCGGCGAAACGCGTTGTCGGGCATCTGAAGGTGACCCATATATATATATATATATATATATATATATATATATATATATATATATATATATATTCTTTAGTAGATGAACAAAGGAAGGAGGAAATTCAAATAACACCACAATTTTGAATAAAGAGTCCCAATTTAGGGAGTCAAAGGCTTTCTCTATATCTAAGCCAATTATGAGTGTTTCTTTATTTTCTTTATTAACATAATCTATAATAAAAATTTCTAAAGTTAAACTAGTTTTATGTGTTAGAATTTCGTTGTATTTATTGTTTAATACTTCTACTTTTTTTTCATCTCCAAATGATTTTGATTTTCTTCAGCTTTTACTGAAAAAAGTTTGGATTGCAGATCTAATCATTCAGAATCCCATTCTCTATTTTTTATACCAAGTTAGGGTTTTACCATATATTTATATACTTTCACCAAAGTGAATGTTTTGCTTAGCACACCCCCTTCTGATGTCAGACCTCACTTTAATGCTTTCTGTATGGCTGATACAGTGTCTTCTAACCTATGGAACATTTTGAATTACTCTAATTGGGAAAATAACACACATCGACCTTCTGGTAGTAATTTATCTACCTCTATACATGGTGTTGACAGTTCTAGTTCATCTATTCCTTGTGGCCAATGAGTTTTTCAGCCAATGGAGGCTTCCTTAGCTGCAGCTTCAGTTCCTGCCTTGAAAGACTGGCTCTCTGAAATCATAACATTTAGGGAAACTAATGAACTTAGGCCAGACTATGGTAACAATGATTTACCAGTATTATTTGAACAGTTTGACTATAAATTATCTAAAATTAAGCATTTACAACTTGATAACACTTACTTTATAGAATGTATAAAAGAAAATATTGTACCTAAAGGGTTAAGAATGTGGCATTACCCTAATGGCTTGCAGTTTGAATCTGTTTTATTTAAAGAGCTTACCACCTTGTTTGATCAGCATGGAGTTGAATATATGCATTTAATAATAAAACACAATGATTTATTAATGAATTAATTGGTTCTGTTACTGACTTGGATAAGACTATTTGTGGGCATATGCAGTATAGCAATTTTAAATATGAGCACTTGCGTGTTTTCAAGAGTTTGGACCAGCTTGCTAAATCAATAAAAGCTAGAAAGCTAAAAAAGCTAATTAAGGATGAAAATGATTATGGTAAAGGACTTGCATACCCTAGGCCCGGCCCTATCAGGAATGGGATAATAAATGTACAGATTATAATGTAAATTGTAAATTCTTCAAATACTAGCAATTCCAACACCCAAAGTAATTCTACATCAAGTAACCCTGTTTGGCCTTCCTTAGACCCCGAAGAGTTTCTACCCCTAAGATGCTTGGAGCCCCCCATTGAACAACAATTGAGATGCGAATTCTGTAAATCCACACATGCATTGGAACAGGGGAGGGATGATAAACAGGGGAGGGAAGAGGTTCTACATCTGGACATGGAACAACAGGAATAAACTGGTTCCATATCTGAAATTTTGGATACATCAACAAACATTTTTTCTGCTGTAACAGTAGATCATACCCTACCATCTTGTTATGTTGTGACTCCTTGGGTGATTTTAATGTTTATAATTTTTCTAATATTAAAATAAATACAGAACATTGTGATATTTTTGCAAAAGGTTTCACTTTTGTACCTCCACAATCTATTGATATTTCTAATACATTAATGGACTTGAGACTGTATACACATAAATTAAATCTAAAAATTATTTTTCAAAATTCCTTTTCTGAATCATTTTTTAACCCTCTGGCTATTTCTAGTACCGATAATCCTCCACTTCACCCCATTATCCAGTTATTTGAAAGTATTTGTGAACTAGATATTCATAATTCTAATTTTAGAGGTAGAAATTTTAATGAAAGTGTTTTTAGTGAGAATAAAATTATTGATGAAATTAAGAATTTTTTGCACAAGAATAGAATTATGAAACCTGATAAGGGGTGGAGTGTTTTTAATGAATTATGAAGATTATAATAGGAAAATGTTATTTATACTTGAGGGCAAGGCCTATAAATAATCTTCTTTAAATGAATTAAATGGAGCATATAAAAAAATTAGAAATGAACTCCAAGACCTTTTGAAGGATCCATATCTATAGATATGCTTAATTATTTAACTTTTTCTTATTCTAGGTTATCTGTTATGTTTGGATTACCAAAGTTGCATAGGAACCTAAGACAACCACCCATCTGCCCAATAGTTGATTCAAAGGGTTCTATTACCCACCCATTGGGTAAGTATTTAGATGGAATTTGTTTACAATGGAACACATGTATCTAAAGATTCATGGGGTTTTTAGAAGCAATTGATAAACTACCTTTCAAGGATACATACACTTTTATAACCATCAATATTAAAGACCTATATTCTGTAATACCCCATGATATAGGGTTAGACTGGTTCACAGAGTTCCTTTATGAGAAAGGTATTGGACAGTTTGATGATTTAGTTTACACATAACTTATAGAAATTGTCCTTAAAAACAACTTTATCCTATTTAACCAAGAAATTTACTTACAACAAGAGGGAGTAGCTATGGGTTATGCATGCAGTGGCTTATACGCTAATATTGTTGTCATGTAATGGGAGAAGAAATTTCTATTCCCATCTAGTTATTTTAAATATATGAGATTCTATACCAGGTTTTTGGATGATATGTTTATTCTATGGGATGGACCTAATGAAGTCATCAATGATTTTGTATCTTATATTGAATCCACCACCATAGGTTCATAGGTGATAGGTTGATAGGTTGGTACTAGGCTATCAGCCCTAGGACCTATACAAGCCTAGCCATAACAATTCCCTGGCTATTTCTTCCCACACTATTTACTTCCCTGGACCCCTGTCTAGCAGGGTGACTGATGTGATCCCCGGGGTGAATTTCCTTTCTCCCATACAGTTGTCAAGGTTCCTTTTGAAGAGGGCCAAAGAGGCACTCTGCTTGGCATGTATGGGCAATCTATTCCAGAGTCTGTAGAATTTCTGGGTCAGGAACCTATCCCTCCAGCATGTTTTGTTTATTGTGATGACAAGGTTTAGATCCCTGGAGCATGTGGCTCTGATGGATTGGGATTTCTTTAAGTGTAGCATGTCCAACAGCTCTGGGTTTGACATGGCCTTGTATGTGAAGCAGAGATCACTTCTGAGTAGACGGTATGTGACAGAGTATAGCTGGAGTTTTTTAAGGCGGTCATTGTAGGGCATCTGCTTTAGGCCTGTGATTCTTTTAGTGAGGTATTTCTGCGGCCTTTCCAGTTGTTGCAGATGTCTTGAGAGGTGCATACCAAACGGGGAGTTGCATTCTATATTAGGTCTAATGAGGGATGAGTACAGTGGAACAATGACCTCCTTTTTTCTTGATGAAAAGCCCTTAGTGATGAGGTGTGCCACATAGAAGGATTTCCTGACTGTTGTGGCAAGGTGGTTATCAAAGGTGAGACCACTGTCCACCTGTGTCCCTAAGTCTCTTATCACACTTTCGGTGTTTAGTGTACTGCCACCTACATGGTAATTCACGGGTACATGTTTTTTCCCAAAGGGGATAACTATACATTTCTTGGCATTGAGCTTAACCCCATGGCTCTGGCACCAAGCATCTGTTTCTGTAAGGCCCTTTTGTAGAGTATCCACATCATTTGGGGATTCAATAATGGCTCCCAGTTTGCAGTCATCGGTGAACTTTGTTAGCCAGAGTCCCTTATTGTTGGCCTGTACTTCAGAGAAGTAGATGCTAAACAAGAGTGGCCCCTGAGGTACTCCACATGTCACTTGTCTGGAGCTGGATTTGGAGTCAGCTACTTTTACAGTGTGGGTTCTATCAGTAAGCCAGTTAGCAACCCATTGGGTGACGTAGGGATTAATGCCCAGCTTAGTAAGTTTATCTATGATTCCAGAGTGGGGGGTGGTGTCAAAGACCTTGGAAAGGTCTAGATAGGCTGTGTGGACCACCTTACCCTTGTCCATGGCTCTGGAGTCTGATTTAAAGAAGTCAATCAGGTTCAAGAGACAGATCGGCCCTTCACGAACCCAAACTGGGTGGGGTCCAGTATGTGAAGGTTGCCAGTGTCTTTGTTTATACGTTCCATGATAATACGCTCCATGGCCTTGCAGATAAGGCTTGTCAGACTGATGGGATGATAGTTTCCAGGATCCAAGATGGATCCCCCCTTGTGGAGTTGGATAACTGTAGCTCTGCGCCACTCAGTGGGCATGAAACCTGAGGTGAGGCTATGATTAAACATGACACTTAGGTGAGGTGCCAGTTCATATTGTAGTTCATGTAGTACACAGCCCGGGATGTCATCTGTTCCCAAGGATGCTGTATTCTTAGCTTTGGAGAGTGCGTTTTTTACCTGTGTGGCTGTTATTACCAGAATTTGGCAATCTTCCGGTATTGAGATGGGTCATTTAGGGGGTGAGAGGGGGGTGAAGTTGGTACTGAATTGATCTGCTAGGGTATTGGCAATATCCTTGGGATCAGTATATTTAATGCCATTCTGTTTTAGCTCAGAGCAGATCTGAGCATTGCCATTTAGATTCTTGACATAGTTGTAGAATGCCTTGTGGCTGTCTTTGGAATCTTTGGCAATTTTATTTTCATAACTAGCTTTGGAGGATTTTATGAGGGATCTCAGTTTCTTACTGAGGCTGGTAAGGGAGTTTTTTGCATCCTGGGATTTTCCTCCTTTCTGCAACAGTGTCCTCCTTTTGTTGTAAAGTTTGTTTATGGCAGGGGACCACCAGATTGCCTTCCTTTTTTTGGATGAGAGTATCTTGGTTCTATTTGAGATGGCACGATTTATGCATGAGTGGATTTGCTCCTACAGTGCCTTAGTGTAGGATTCAGCAATTGAACTTTCAGTTCTCGTCTACAAGGATGTCATGAAGTTTGTCACTTCTGACTTGAGTAGCATGAAGTTGGCTTTGGAGAAGTCTTTTATGGAGGTTTCCTTACTGCGGGGTGGGATGTGGATGTTATGGGTGATTAGCTTATGGTCAGACCTGACTAACGAGGAGGTGACCATAAGTGTGGACTATAAGTTTTCCATGTTGGTAATGACCAGGACTAGGATATTGGATCCCCTGGTGGGACTATGAATTAGTTGATCCAAGACATTGGAATTTATGAATTCCAAGAACCACTGGGCAAAGGTGTTGGTACATGTGTAGTTTTCCTAGTTAATGGCAGGGTAGTTAAATGTCCCAGTATTAGGGTGTTTGGTTCTATATTAATATTTTCCAGTATGTTTAGAAAGGTGTAGTGAGAATCTTGGGGTATGGTGGGGGATCTGTAGCAAGCTACAATTTGGATTGCAGTCTTACCTAGTGTTAGTTGCACCTGGAGAATTTCAGATGCATTGTGTTGGGCAGCTAGCCTGGTGGTGTGAATATCCTTGGTGAATATTGACACTCCTCCACCTTTAGTGTTTCGGTCCTGGTTTGGTGGCCGAAAAGTGTGGTAAGAGTTGTAGCCTAGTATTGCATGGGTGCTCTCTGGAGCCTTGAACCAGGTCTCAGTTACTGCACAGATATTGATGTTCTCCATTTTTAGGAGTGCCTCGAGAGAGTGCATTTTGAGGTTTAGACTTCTAGCATTGAGTAGCATTACCTTCAGATTTTGCATGCTTGTACCTGTTACGGTGGTGGTTTTGTCCTTTGAACTTTGCCTAAAAAAGGCACTATAGTGGTGGCAAGAGCCTTAGCCAGTAACCTGAATCCCAGGGGCAACAGGTGCAGACCATCTCTGGCAAAGCATCATGGTCTGTCGATCATGCCGTCCCAGGCAGACAGATACTGGATCTCCTTTGAATGACACCAGAAGCTTAGCCAATTGTTGAAGTCAATCATTTTGTCCTTATATTGTGGTATAATTCTGGGTGAAGGCAGGATGCTACTCAGGGCTAGGGTCATACCTGCCTGGGCCACATGATCTGAGAGCTCTTCCATGTCTCTTTTCATGTAGTCCAGGGAGGTACGTCTCAAGTCATTCACTCCAACATGGACAATGACAGAGTCATATTTGCACTTGTTGTGGAGTGACTTGAGTGCATGTGTTATGTGGCAGATCCTGGCACCCGACAGGCAGCTGACTGTAATTCTCTCCTTGTTCAACCTGGTGAGTGGGACATCAGTGTGCCGGACAATAGAGTCACCTATGACTAAAGTGTTAGGTATGTTGTCTTGCCTTAGGGGCTGTTGCTGGGTGACACACTGGTGTTATGAACTATGTGACACTTTGGTTGTGATTGGTGTTTGTTTGTGTTTCAGCTTCAGCGGTCCTTGTTGCTTGGGCAGGTTACAGTTAAGGTCATCTGCATATGTGGATTTAGCATTGCTATATATGGGTGTTGGTGGTGTGGGTTTAAAAGGGCTATGTGTTGTTTGAGGTGTAGTGTGGGTGTTAGCCTTCTCCTCTTGACTGTCTAGCAAAATCTTGGGTGGAGAGAGCTTTGCTTCCATTTTGGCTATGTAAGTGCATCTCTCAGAGGTTGTAGTGTTGGGTGGTAGGAGGAGAGGGTTGTCTGTGTACCTGAGGCAATTGCTGCATTGCCCCAGTATGCCCAGATTCACCAGGTGGACAGGAGAAATCACCGGAAGCTGACACTTGGACATGCCTGCTTTGGTGCTTTTTTTTTTTTTTTTTTTTGTAAAGTACAGGAGCTGTTTTCCCTTAAAGGTACTTTGCAATTATAGGTTGTTTAGTGTCTACTATTAATTTCTCCTTATTAACAAGCAGAGTTGAGTGCTTGTATCAGATTAAGGCTTCCTAGTGCTTTCCAGCAGGTATTAGAGCAAATGCTAGTCACAGGGATGCTTAAAGGTAAGATGAAAAAAAATGCACACTGCAGTGTGCACTAGAGAAGTTAGATGTGAAAGTAGGTAACTTAAATTTTACCTGTTTAAAAAGTTAAGGTTTAGTGGAGAGTTACTATTTTTAAAACAGCAAGATGGATTGAATGGGGTGGTCACTTTTGTATTCTGGTACTATGGAATACAGTAGGACGGCCAATAAATTCAAATAGTTGAAGGGGAGGGATTTCAAAAATGATGATTTTGTGATTACTCACATAAGCCAGTGAAAGTAGAGAGGAAATGAGATATATGGCCAGATTAACATAAGAGGCAGGCAACTAGAAAGATAGTGGTATTTAACAATACAACTGTAACTGGGTGGGAGGGCAGGACAAATTTTTGCCTGACTCAGAAGAAACAGAACTGTGATCTCTTTTGAAGTTTTAATATGCTGTTAAAGCAGAATGCAAGTAAAACACAAGGTAAAGAAAACAAATCACAGTATTCAAAATATAAAAAGGCAATAAAGTAATACAAAATACAAAAAATAAAAGCAAACTAACCTTTCCTTCACAGTAAAGTGTAGCAGAGTCTGGATGAGCCTTTCTGGTAAAGCTCTGAAATGTTTTATTTTACCCCTTAAATAGAAGGTTTAGTTCCTAGCTCCACCCCCTCAGTTCACAAATGATTAATCTTAAGTGACCACTTCTATTTTATGAATGAGTCCTTAATTGATCAGTTCTAATTTCTGCCTGACTCAATTCTAATTTCTGCCTGACTCAGAAGAGACAGAGCTGTGTTCTCTTTTGAAGTTTTAATATGCTGTTAAAGCAAAATGCAAGTAAAATACAAGGTAAAGAAAACAAACCACAGTATTCAAAATATAAAAATGCAATAAAGTAATACAAAATACAAAAAACAAAGGCAAACTAACCTTTCCTTCACAGCAAAGTGAAGCAGAGTCTGGGTGAGCCTTTCTGGTAAAGCTCTGAAATGTTTTATTTTAACCCTTAAATGGAAGGTTTAGTTTCTAGCTCCACCCCCTCAGTTTTCAAATGATTAATCTTAAGTGACCTCTTCTATTTTATGAATGAGTCCTTAATTGATCAGTTCTAATTTCTGCCTGACTCAGAAGAGACAGAGCTGTGGTCTCTTTTGAAGTTTTAATATGCTGTTAAAGCAGAATGCAAGTAAAACACAAGGTAAAGAAAACAAACCACAGTATTCAAAATATAAAAAGGCAATAAAGTAATACAAAATACAAAAAATAAAAGCAAACTAACCTTTCCTTCACAGCAAAGTGTAGCAGAGTCTGGATGAACCTTTCTTAAAGTTTACTCACACCAACAACTCCAACATGATTTTTTGGGACATTTTGTTGTCAAAGGCTACCACAATGAGAAGTTTGTATCAACAATTTTTTGCAAGGATACATATTCTAATTCTCTATTTTATTTTTCCATCACTCATCCCTTAAAACAAAAGAAGGCCATTGTAAAAGGTCAATGTGTGCATGCCGCACGCATGGTTTCTGTTATGGATTAATTCTTAAATTAATGTGATAAACTAAAACATATGTTTCTGAAGAGAGGTTATCCTTTTAAATTTATTACTGAAATCATGATTGAGGTAGTTAACAAGAGACAGAAAGGTTTTTACCATCTTCTATTATCAGGTGATTTTTATGGATAATGTTTTACTATCAATAACACTGACATTAATATTATAGAAGAGATTAGGGATTTTAAAACTTCTTTTATTACTGTTTTTACCCAAGATAGTTTTATATTGAAGGATATTTTAGATAAAAATTGGTCCATCCTTAGACATGAAAAGAATATAGATCTCTTATAGGCTCACAACCTACTATAGTCTACAGAAAAGGAAAAAAATCTGAAAAACATCTTTGAAACCAAAGATGTTCACCTCACCCGTAAAGTAGGTTACATGAACAAATGTGATATGTGCAACTACTGTAAGCATATAAAAGAGGGTAAATCATTTTTTGTCAATAACATGGAAATCAGAATTTACCATAAATATAATTGTTGCTCTGAAAAGGTTATATGTTGTACCATGTGCACCATCTGTTCTTGCTACTATATTGGTAAAATGGACCACAAGCTAAAGAACCGTATATATGAGCACCTATATGATATAAAAAATAAAAAAAACACAAACGCTTTAAGTAAACATATGGAGTATGTTAACCATAATTTTCAATTTTTTATCATAGATAGTATTAACACAGACACAAGAAGAAGAGCTTGGTCATTATTGTTAGAAAATGAGAGCTATACTGGCAGTTGCGGCTAAATGCAGGCACCTGGCCAGGTCTGAATGAAAATATTTCCATCAGCTCCTTACTAAAATTAAAAGCTATTGAGAGGTAATAAAATCCCTCTTTTAGGGACTAGTTTTTTATGAAAAATAAATATATATAAATATACATATATATTTTTATGGCATCATCTATTTTATTTCATTTCATATATATTTATATTTATTTATATATTCTCTTTGTGTTTTAAAATATGGGCTTCTTGTGCTAATTTTATATGTATTGTTGAATATTTATCTACTTTCACTTATTTAATTAATTCCTAATATGTCGTCATTTCCTGTTGGGTTTGTATAAAAAGGAAGTATGTATTTTCTATACTTTATCTGATGAAGTCTTAATCTTCTAGACAAAAACACTTATCCTTTGCATTTCATGGATTATTTACCTGTTGCCTGTTGGATTTATGAAATGTTTATTCTGGTTTACATTACTTGAGCCTGAACTCATATTGTAAGTAAATGAATGAGAGGGACAAATCCAACTTCTTTCCTCTGGACTTTTTGTTATTTGGTTTGGTTTATTGTTCAGTTCTTTTCCCATTTTACCATATATGTAAGCATTTAATGAGCCCCATATTGTTATTTTATTTATCTCTGTGATGTAATTAATATCTAAGAAGAACTGTAATTCAGATAATAACCAGGGTTAGAACTCTTTAATTTTAGTTATATATGCTGGAATTCTGGAATTAAAGATTAATGGTTTGTACCCATTTTGAAGTTTTAGTATCAATAAATTATGGTCTGAAAAGGGGAAGGGAGTGATTGAGAAATTAATGATTTTAAAGTATAAGTCATGGGCAGCAAATATTTTATCTATTCTAGTTTGGGTACCAAATCTGTGATCTTGATGGGAAAACAACAAAGATTTATCTTCTTTAAATTTGAAAGTATCTACAAGATGAAATGATTCTACCTACTTGTTTAAAGTTTTTGATGCAGCAGATGTACGCAGTGGTCTTTTATTTTTAATTTCAGAAATATCAAATATAAAGTTAAAATCTCCTCCTAATATTAAGTTGCCTTTATAATTATTGGAAATGAAATCCAAGTGTAATTTAACAGTTCCTGATCCAATGCCTGGGAACCAGTATAGCTTGGCTATGGTCCATATTCTGTTATTATATTTAACTATTACTAATGCCATAAGGCCTTCTTTATCTTCATACTTATAAATGATTTCTGGGTTAGTCTCATTTGTTTTCCATACAATTGTTACCCCTTTTGTCTTTGTCTTATAAGTGGATTGTGCCAATATCATATATTCCTTAGGATTCCATTTGTATTCGCCATTTGTTTTGAAATGAGTTTCTTGAAGAAAGACAATTTGTGCTTTGTTCAGTTTTAAATATTTCATTAGATTTGATCTCTTGCTAGGATTGTTTAAGCCATTGGTATTTAAAGATAATAAAGTTAAATCTATCTTGGGTTATTTAGACTATTTATTTTATTTATTTTATTTGTTTATTTATTTGCAGTTGGTTTACCAGGATAGTCCATTGGGCCAAATGAACCCATTTTCAATGGAGTCCTGGGGAGAAAAGCTCCAAATAAGGTTACAGTAGGATTTACATCCATATTACAATAATTACAAGAATTTTACAAATATAGTATACAATATGTGGTAGGCAGAGTACTGTTCACATTAAAGTTAGAGCAAACACTTTTAGGAAGAACAACTGGTGGTAAACATTTTAGATGATACAGTCTAGAGAAGGTAAGCATTTCAATTTAGAAAAGTAAGAAACAATTGCAACAGAGCAGACAATGTAGTGAACAAAAATTGTTTTTTTTTTTTTTTTTCAGTATGGATCATGAAGGATGTGAGCATGAGCATTCCCACTGGCAAAGTAGGTGAGAGTGAAGAGATTTTTTGAATGTAAGGTGGTTGAAAGTGGTGCGAATGGCAGGAGGTAGGGAGTTCCAGAGTCGTGCAAAGCTAAAGTTTAGGAGATTTTTACCAGGGGGACGCTTTGGCTTATATAATTCGATTAGATTTTGGTTGTTAGATCTAAGTACCCTGCTGGGAAGGTGAAATTTAAATGCAGAAGAAAGAGATGGACAGAGGTCAGGTTTGAAAATGAGCTTATGAGCAAGAGTAAGTTGAGAATAGATAAGTTGGTTAGGAAGTTCAAGCCATTTTAATTAATGGAGTGAAGAGCAATGGTGGGTAGAAGATTTATGGCTGGTAGCGAATTTAGCAATTTTATTGTAACAGGAGGAAAGTTTTGTTTTAAGGGAAGATTGGATGTTGGTTAGGAGAGGGGCTCCGTATAGAAGAGAGGGGATGAGGAATGAGGTAGAGAGAGTGATTTTAGTGGAGGGTGTAAGGTAGCGATTTTGTCGGTATAGCATGCCTAGTTTTTGATGTGTTTTTTTTATGTTGAGTTGAATGTGATAGTTGAATTTAAGGTGACTGTCTATTTGAACACCAAGTAATTTAGCATTGGACACCAATTCCAGGGATGTGTTGTTGTGGCTATTAATTAATAGAGAATTAGTACTGATAGAGATGTGTTTAGAGGGGGTAAATACCATTAGTTTGGTTTTAGAGGCATTAAGAACAAGGTGGTTATCTTTCATCCAAAGTTCAGTGGAAAAGAATGCATCTTGTGTAAGCTTTTGTAGTACTGGGAAGGATGTAGCAGTGCAGATGATAGTTGAATCATCTGCGTATTGGATAACGCTGGAGAATGGAATAGAGTTGTGGAAGTCGTTAATGAATATATTAAATAGGAGAGGACCCAGTATGGAGCCCTGGGGAACTCCAGTTGGGGTATTTAGAAAAGAGGATGTGGCCTTTTTCCATTTTACTGCTTGATGTCTATTTGATAAGTAGCTAGAGAACCAGGACAGTGAGGAAGGAGATAAGTTGAGTTGAGAGAGTTTGGTTAGAAGGAGCTTGTGAGAGATAGTGTCAAAGGCCTTTGAAAGATCAAGTAAGAGGGTAGAGACAATATGACCTGAGTCCCGAGTTTTATTTACAGTTTCTATGAAGGAGAGGAGGGCTGACATAGTGCTGTGGCCGGGTCTAAAACCATGCTGAGTTGGAGTGAGCAGATTATTGCCCAAGAGGTAAGGTAGTAGCTGTAAATGGATACACTTTTCTAGGAGTTTAGAGATGGGGGATAGGATAGCTATGGGGCAGAAGTTTGCAATATTGTTGTTATTGCCACCTTTGTGTAAAGGTATGATGTAAGCCTTTTTCCAGATTTGGGGTACCATGCTTTCTTGGATAGAGCGGTTAATTAGTATACTGATGGGGTAGGCTATGGCCTCAGCAGAAATGCTGAGGAAGTAAGAAGGAATGTTGTCAGGGGCATTGGAGCATGGTTTTAGTTTTTGTAAAAGATTTTTTATTGTGGATGTTGGAATTGGTTTTAGTGATAGAGGTGTGTGAAGAGGGGTGACAGAGAGGGAGAGGGAGTGGTAGTAGAGATGGAGGAGTGGGGAAGAGGTGTGTGAAGAGGGGTGACTGAGATGGAGAGGGAGTGGAGATGGAGGAGTAGGGAGGAGTGCTGGTGGGAGAAGTGGAGGATGGAGAGGTATTGGAGAATGAAGATGTTAGTTTGGAGATGGAATCTATGAAAAATGAGTTGAATTGTGTAGCTAAGTCCTTGTCAGAAGCATTGGGGTCAGGAGTGGGGTTGAGTAAGTTGCCAGGATTGATAAGGGTAGATATTCCTTTCCAGAACTTCTGAGGGTTTGTTTTATTATTGTTTTGAAGTTTGGAGAAATAGTTTTGTCGATCAGCAATAATGAGCTTTTTTACTTTATTTCTGAGTGTTTTGAATTCAAGATGGGAGAGGGGAGATTTATTTTTATGGTAAAGTGCCCAGACTTTATCTCTGTGTTTCATAGCTGCCAGAGTAGTTTTGGTTAGCCAAGGGGTAGTTTTTAGTTTTATTCTTTTGGAGCTTAGGGGAGCATGGTGATCTAGGATATTTAAAAAGGTTGTGTTGAAGTGAGTATTTTTTGTTTTATTGATACTATTAAACATTTTCTCTGATAACTATAAAGTATATGTTTGAGCTTTTAAAGGAAATTATCAGTTTTATACTTTGAGTGTTTACCAATAAATTAATGTTTTGGTCAGGTATACTAAATATGTTTTTGTGAAATAACAAATTTAAACTAATGAATGTTAACAAAACTAAGATCCCCACTAGCCATGGAATGAAAATCATACTAATCTGATGGATAAACCTAAGTCCATCAGATTATCACTCATACCTTGATATTCTAGAACATCTGAACTCCATAAATTGAATTATCATATGGAGAATATTTGTAATAGGAATAAGCAATATTTATATTATTTTGAACAGATATAGTACTATTGTAGATTAGACAGAATTCTAATACAATATAAATGTCTACTTACTGTATAAGCAATTAATATTTACATGAAAGATAGATGACAAGCAATTCAATCATAGTAAAGTAGGATGTATCATATATAAAACCTCAGTAAAAGATTATAGCACACAGTTATTTAACATATTCACCCTTATTGATGAAGTCTTTCAAAACGTATTACTTAATATAAATAGATGGTAATAATATTTATACCTAATGTTTATAATACAATGTATTTACTAGATATATCAGAAGTTATATTTCATTGTTTGCCAGCATTTAAGTAATTGCTTTGTTTGTTGCTAACTTACTTCAAGCATCAAGTTTGTTTTATGTCATCATTGATGAAAGTTAATGCATTTTAATTATCAGTGCATCCCTCTTCCCCCCATTTCCTACACATAAGGATTTTCATATCTATCATTTCTTATTATAAAATGACTGAAATTATAGGTTAAAAACAACAAATTCACTTATTGTGATTAATGATTGCAATTCCCTTTCCATATTCATAAATTGCCATTTTATGGCATATACTGAAAGTTTTTAGATTTAAATGGCAACATTCTATTTTGTATAATCAGCAAAGGTTAAACTGAGTGATTATTGTCAATTTAATACTATTTGTTCAGAATATGATTGTTTCATTCTGTGACATTTCAAGTTCAGCCTTCTATTGTTTCTCTTGAACAACTTTGTCAGTTTGATGTAATGTATAAAACATTAGTTACCTTGGTAACCGCTTAAGTATTATATATGGTCAAGATGGGTTACAAAAACTACAATTCAAATTAAAGCAATTACATGACTTGTTATGCATATTTACTTATATAAGAAAATCATCATGCTTCCCCTTGATGTTCAATGTAGTGTATGTCATTTATCACAAGTTAACATAGTAGTGTTATTATACACAAGCCCATGTTATTAAATCCTGTATTTAATATCTAAATTCAGCAGACTGCTTCATCTTATATGACAATTATATATTTTATGTCTAGATTTACTAAAATCATACATTACATAACTATTGTGTGTGTGTGTGTGTGTGTGTGTGTGTGTGTGTGTGTGTGTGTGTGTGTGTGTGTGTGTGTGTGTGTGTGTGTGTGTGTGTGTGTTTTTTTTTTTGGCTGTTGCTTAGTTATTTGAGAGACCACAAGCTGTAATGTTTATTCTTATTATTAGCTCCTTCCAAGCATGTTTATACACTCCTTAGACATTAAATTATGAGACCTATCTAGTTTTTTTATTTGTTATAAGTATATATCCATCCCTACATACACACATATCAGTACTTTAAGCATGGGCAACAATGCCCATCCAGTTTTGCCAGAATACCATTCATTAGTTCATGTGGTGTGTTTCCAGGCTGTTCTTAAAATATCCAAACCAATATTTGTCCTGTTCCATTTTACCAGCCTGTTCCATGCAGTGGCCACTCTGCCAGTGAGACACTCAACACGCTTTCCATTCCCACAGATATTTCCATGAAGGAAATCTGATGAGTCTCTAGCACTTCCCGGCAACCCCAAACACCTCTAGAATTGTCTATCCTCATATGCCCAACACGTCCGAGTAAGCACACCTCCCAGACCACTGCAAAGGGGACTGCACAAGACCAAGTGCTCTTTGTCTTTCACAATAACTCAGATTTCCACTCTTATGTAAGTCCTTAATGTGTTCGGACCAAAATACATTTTAAATATAAAATTTAGCTTATTTTTTTCTTTTTTATCAAGAATCAACTTAATGAGCTAAACAGAGTGTTGGGAGACCATCAATATGTGCACATGTGGTTTAAAATAGCCCTTTTATTTTTATATATATATATATATATATATATATATATATATATATATATATATATATATATATTTTTTTTTTTTTTTTTTTTTTTAAACCAAAAACATCATTGCCAAGAATCATCTTGGAGGCTCCTCAGAGCCATTAAGCATTATCGTCACTCTGTCTTCATTACCATAGCAACCTGGGAGCATCTGTTTCTGTTAGTGTGTCTGTGTACTGCATTCCAGAGGCTCGCTATGCACCTGAAACAAAGCTTCACTTCACTGCAACTTCAAGCCTAAATTCCCTTCCTTTCAGCAAGGCAGCAGACAGGAAAAGAACAGTGAGCAAACAGATAAAAAAGAAAACTCCAAACAAGACGCCACAACAAAAGACAACACACTCCCCAAGCCCCCCCACCGCTCACTCAGCAGATGTACAAACAAACCATTCTCTGCCAAAATATCCCAAATTACAGTTCTATTCACCTCCTTCCCCTGGATCCAGGCTAAAACAACAAATGTCTCTTCCTATTACACAAGCATCAGTAAACCTCGATCACAAGCCACAACCCACAGCTTCCCAGAGATGAAAATGGCAACATATAACAGCTGCCAGACACAGCTGCATCCACATACACCATGTCAGGCTTAATCAAACAGCACTTGAAACTATGATACCTGCCACAATTGCTATTAATTATGCTTAGACAGAAAAATAATGACATTTGTACTAGTTGCCAGACACGGCTGCATCCACACACACCATATCAGGATTGATCAAACAGCACTCAAAGCTATGATACCTGCCATAATTGATATTAACTATGCTTAGACAGAATAATAATGGCATTTATACTAGCTGCCAGACACAGCTACATCCACGCACACCATATCAGGATTGATCAAACAGCACTGATACCTGTGATAACTGCCATAATTGATATTAACTGTATTTACACAGAATAATGATGGCATTTGTACTAAAAGCTTGCTACTATTATTTAACCAGGATATACATGACATTTCTAAATCATACTTTAACTGAAGAAGGCATTAGTCTCCATGACAGCATTTTTTTCAAAACTCTCTACTGTTACTGCTATTATATATGATGTTAATTTGTTACATTTGAGTCTGAACTCTGATGAATGGTACCTTGTTTAATTAGTTAATTACTTAAATTATTATAAATAAAATCAAATAAAAATGAACAAGATAAGTATTCACTGAGTTCAAGTAGGAGAATATAAACTTCTATGTTTGCATTATATGTTGCTATGTTTGGCTTATATATAATGTAAATAGTAACCCATCTTGACCTACCTTTGTTTGTGAAGAATTATTGGATTCTTTGAACATTCTGAATAAATCATTATTGTTTCTCAGTTGTTTAAGAATACCTCCTTTTTAAAAAAAATTAAAACAGACGACAAGTAATGTACCATATCAGTTGATACTTTGAGAGACAGAGAGGGACAGCTATCTTGGAATCAGTTTTTTTGTTTTTTCTTTCTAGCATCACTCCAAGGATTTGTTTATTTTATTCTTTTAAGAGTAGGAACCATCCATTCCATTTCATCTAGGATAGACACTATGTTGTTGTTTTTTATGAATATAGTAGCTTCTTCTAAGTCATTAAATGTTCTCATCTCACTGGCAAAAAGTGTTTATGTGAAGTTGTTCTATCTCATCATTCATTATTTATTGATGGGTTCGGAGCCGATCCCTCGGCTCCGAGTGGGCCAATTGCAAATCTCGAGGTCTTCAAATAGCTCGAGGCCAAGTCCCTATCCCATGATGCACCTAGAGTTACCTCAGATCTAGTTTGCCACTGCAACAGATCAGAGGTTCTGCATTAGCTCAGGCCAGTAAAACTTTTTTTCTACTTACTTACTTTTTTCTATTGATATTTAGATAGTTAGATAGTTTAAATAGTTTTATAAAGCTCTTACAGCTTTTTTTGGTGTGTTTACCTACATTTATTTCCTTTCCTTAGTGTGCTTTAAAATTTCTAGTTGGCCTAGTTTAAAATCCTTTTTCTAATTACTAGAGTGAAGTCAGTGACCTTTTGTCACATTTTATAATAAATAGTTATATAGTTTATAGTTATTTGCTGTGTGGTGTGTTTAGCCTTAATTTTTTTAGAAAAGGCTTACATTTAATAATTACTGTTGAAGTTTTTGGTAGTTAACAGTAATTTTGTGGGATTTAGCTATTCTTTAGAATATTTAGACAAGTGTGCTGTGTCTTATAGCAGCTATCTTCTTTTTCTTTGCATAGTCTGCTCATATTGTGTGTTTTAAACAGTTTGTGGTGACAGCAATTTACCTTTTCCTGTGACTCTTATATTTACATTAGCATTACTATGTGTATGTGTGTGTGTGTGTGTGTGTGTGTGTGTGTGTGTGTGTGTGTGTGTGTGTGTGTGTGTGTGTGTGTGTGTGTGAGACTTTGCCTGTTTTTATTTAAGGCTGTTATTGATAATTACTGTTTAGAATTTTTGTGGTGACAGTAATTTTCTCTTTGGGATTACAATGGCTGACCAACAGAAGCATCCCAAGTCAGGTTTCAAAAAGTGCCAAAATGTGGCCAAAAGATATCTGTAACAGACAGCCATGTAAATGTTGTGTACTGTCTTGGAGCCCTGCATTTACAGGATAGCTGTTCTAGATGCCATTACTTCTCTTGCAGGGTCCTACAGGAAAGGAAAAGGAAATTAATAGACAGAGGTTTGTTGAAACCATCCTTCCAAGAAGCTTTGAGCGACCAAGATGGATCCAGCAAGTCCTCAAAGTCTTCTAAGACTTCTGACTCAAAGAAATCAAAAAAATCTTCAACTTTGGCTCCACTGCCATCGGAACCGACAGTTTTTTCTTTTCAGAGCTGGTCCCCAGTCTTGGAACCGGTATCCGAAACTCCCAAGAGTCAATTATTACGGTCAGTACCACCTCCGGTGCTCTCATCTCAGTCCTCTATCAGCCTTTCAGATCTGGATGTGGATCATGTGGTGCAGAAGCTGTTATTGGGTACCGGCCTTGGCAAACATTTTATCGGCTTCGAACCAAATGGCTTCAGAGCCAAAGACCCTTACACCAGCTCAAACTGTTCCTCCTCCAAGCCATGCTGGTCCATCAGAGCCAGAGGAGTTGGCTCTCAGAGCCAAATCCTTCTCCATTGTCTTCAGCTTTGTTCACTTTGACATCCTCTGTGCTGATCGAGTACTCTAGGAGCCAACACTCTCTGATCGGGTCCAGGGAGGACAGTCGGACTGACATGTCGGTTCTGACTCTGCCTCTGCCTCTCAGGGCTTCGGTGTGAATGAGCTCAGCTCCTACCTCTGGTTCAAAGCCCACTGTCCCAGTGCCAGGGGTATCGATGGTTTCCTTGGATCTGTCGGTTCCCTTGCATCAGAGCAGAGGTGCTTTTGATGCCATGAAGAGAGTCATATCTCATAAGACATCCTTGACCTCAGGTCTGGCTTCCTCCTCCCCTAAAGAGCCTGTGTCTGCTTTACACATCTTGACTAAGCGTAGAGACCCAGAGACTCAGGAAGCCCCATTGGGTGGCCCTTGCTCCTCCGAGACCTCAACAGAAGCCCCCACTGATGAGGTTCCTAGGAAGAGATTGTGTAAGAGGAAACATCTAGACTCCCCCCAGGAGTCCTTAACATCTGATACTGACTTGGATGAGTCAGAAGGGTCCCCACAGTCCCCCTCTGAAGCTATCTCATTCACTAAGATACTTGAAATCCTGTGGCAGAGGGGTGACTGGCAGTCCAAAAGCCCTACTCAGGATGTCAATTCTCCTGAAGGCTTTTGGGTCTCAGCCCTCCACCTCTTGGGTGTCTCCGCCCTTCGATGAGCTGATGCAGCTGGTCTCACAAAGAGCGTGGGAGTCCCTGGATACTGTGGAGCCTGTCCCTAGGAGGCCTAATAAGTTCATTTCTGCCCCCCTTGACAAATTTATCTTGACAAAAGGTGTGCCAGTTGATGCCATGGTAGTGGCAGCAGCCACCAAAAAGGAAATGTCTAAAACTTCCTTGTCTATCAATTCTCCTAACAGACACTCCATGATCATGGATAGATATGGGAAGTGCATGTTTAGTTCAGTGACTTTTGCTCTTCGTTCGCTCAACTATTTAACCCATTTTACTCCTTAAAGAGCTAGGAGATACTCCTTAGGGTACAGTAGCTGCAGGAGCTACCAACAAAGTTGCCGCCCAGCTTGTTACCCTCGATTCTATAGTAAACTCATCCATGCACCTCATTTCATATGCAGCTGATGGAACAAGTAGGGCACTGGGTACAGGAGTTGCTCTTAGGAGACACTCCTGGATGCACTTGTGTTCCTTCACGGAGCCCTTCAAGTCATCCTTCATGAATACCCCCTTTGATGGTTTGTCCCTTTTTGGGCCTAAAGTGAAGGAAACCTTAACTAGGTGTGAGCAGGATGGAAAGACTCTGTCAGCCATCGGGGTCCATTTTTCCACCCCTACCAGACCCTATCCTAAGGGTCAAAGGGGAGGAAAAATGTGGTTCCAAAGAACCCAACGAGCCTTTTAGGACACAGGTGGTGAGCCCCCCTCCAGAAGCAGAGGAGGGGGCAATAATGGAAGACGCTGCCCTCGTGGCAGAGGGTGTCCACAACACTGGGTGACAGAGATTACTTATCTGCGAAGCCCTACCAGCACTCCTGAAAGGAGGCCCAACTGTCCTGCTCTGGTGGCAGTCAGGGGTTGCTTATCTTTGTACCCAGATGCCTGGCTCAAAATAACAAAAGACAGCTGTGTACAACGTATCATTTCCAGAGGATACTTCACCCAATTCACCACACCCCTGCCACCTATAATAAAAATCCCAAATGATCCATGCAGTTACAGGGAACAAGCAACAATAGAGGTCCAAACATTGCTAAGAAAAAGAGTCACCCAACCAGTCCCAGCAGACCAGACAGGATTTGGACCTTACTCAAGATTCTTTTAGTTCCAAAAAAGACGGGGACCTAGAGACCCATATTGGACCTCAGCAGACTGAACAAATCTGTAAAGAAAGAGAAGTTCCATGTGGTCATGCTTCAGTCTATACTTCCCTTCTTAGGGAAAGGCAATTGGATGTGCTCAATAGATCTCAAGGATGTCTACTACCACATAAAAATGGCCAGGCCATCCAGGGATCATCTGCACTTCTGGCTGGGAGCCAATCATTACCAATTTTGAGCCCTGCCCTTTGGCCTCACTACAGCCCCCCAGAGTGTTCACCAAATGCATGGCAGTGGTCACGGCTCACCTGAGGCGTTTAGGATTCCAGGTGTTTCCATACCTAGGTGATTGGCTCCTTACCACCACCACCAGGCATTAACTCATTCAGACCAGGGAGTCCACTCTGTCACTCTGCAATCAATTGGGCATTACAATCAACTCAGAAAAATCTGCCTTGTCACCATTGCAGCATATTGTTTTTATTGGAGCAGAACTGGACACCACCACCACCACACTAAGGCTTCCAATAGAAAGAGTCTTTCTTCTTCATCAGCATGTCAACATTCTGATATCCAAAGACAAAGCTCCAGCATCAGAAGTTCTGAAATAGTTAGGCCTGATGGCAGCAGCAATTCTAGCCATACCACTAGGTCATATGCACATGTGGATACTACAATGGCTGTTGTTCACTCAATAATCTTAACAAGAGCTTCCCATGTCTCACATGATAATGATCACAAATTCCTGCAAAAAAGATCTTCAGTGGTGGTTGACCTCAATTCATGTCACGATAGGATGCCCATTTGTGCTACCCCCTCCAGTGGCCATGGTGACCATGGATGCTTCCCTGATAGGGTGGGGGGGCATTTTCAGGGAAAGACAGCCCAAGGCACATGGACCGACCAAGAGACACATCTGCATATCAATGTCCTAGAGATGAGAGCAGTACTTTTGGCATTGCAGTACTTTCAGGACTTTCTTCCTCTGGGTATGATTGTGATTCAGACAGACAACATGTCAGTGGTCTGGTATTTGAACAAATAAGGAGGAACCAGGCCTTACCCTCTTTGTCATGAGGCTGTCAGAGTATGGCAGTGGGCTATTTCCACCCAGAGCTTTCTGTTGGCAATGCACATCCCAGGGAAATCCAACATGATAGCAGACAAGCTGAGCAGAGCAATTTTTTTGCCCCATGAGAGGTCCTTCAAGAAAGAAATAGTGGACAGGATATTCCACAGGTGGGGCCAGCTTTGCTGTGACCTTTTTGCCAGTCACATAAACATGAAATGCAGAAGCTACTTTGCCCTGATTCCCCCTCTGGGACAAGCCCCAAGGGACGCACTTGTACACGATTGGCCTCCGGGTCTGCTCTATGCATTTTCACCAATTCCATTAATACCCAAGGTTCTACAGAAAATAAAAACCCTGGGAAGGACCATCATTCTAATAGCCCCTCATTGGCCTCGTCAGATTTGGTTCCCCTTTCTTCAACTTCATAATTTGGAGGACCCTTGGATTCTGGACCTAGTTTGAGACCTTCTGATGCACTCGATGGGGGAACTTCATCCCTCTCTGCAGTCCTTGAAGCTGACAGCTTGGTTGCTCCAATTCCCATCATAGCCAGGTTCCATAACCTTTCCAATGAGACAAAGCAAATTCTCTTATCCTCTCATAAATCTTCTACGAGGAAGCTATATCTTAGCAAATGGAAAATATTTTCTATATGGGCCTCTAAAAACAATATTGATCCTTACCAAGCCCCCATGGCCTCCATTTTAGAGTTCTTGACTATGATTTTAAACAAAGGAGCTGCAGCAGCATCAGTTCATGTTCAACTGGCTGCCATTTCTAATTTTCATCTTGGTTTCGAAGGATTGAATATTATGTCACACAAGTTATCCAAAGCCTTTCTCAAAGGGACCTTTCATATTAGACCACCTGTGAAATATCCCTATTCTCCATGGAATCTAAATGTTATGCTTTACCGTATAATTCTCCCACCATTTGAACCAGCTTCCTCATGTGACCTCAAATTTTTGTCATGGAAAACCATCTTTTTAGTAGCTATTACTTCTGCCCGCAGAATGTCAGAGCTTCAGGCTTTATCCATCAAGCCTCCGTATTTGATCTTCCATGCTGACAGAGTCTCACTTAGAATAAACCCATCCTTCTTGCCCAAAGTTTGCACTGAAACTAATCTCAACCAAATTATTGATTTGTCATTCTTTTTCCCCAACCATTCAAACAATTTAGAGTACATGCTGCACAAACTTGATGTTCACAGATAGCTCAGATTTTATTTGATTAGAACAAAAGATTTCAGGAAATCAGACCAGCTCTTTGTTTCATTTTCAGACTCCAGGAAGGGTAGACCAATGGCTAAAACAACTATTTCTAAATAGTTATCTAATTGCATCACCTTTGCTTATTCAGCTGCTAACATGCCTTTACAGCATAAAATTAAGGCTCACTCAAACAGAGCTGTTTCTATATCCTCTGTCTTTTCTGCCAGACTTCCTACTCATAACGTTTGCAAAGCATCCACTTGGTCAAAACCTCCTACCTTTATCATTCATTGCAAGGTTGACAAGACCTCAGGGACAGGGCCTCCTTTGGATCTATGGTCCTGAGAAATATACTCCAGTGAGCCACCCGAGGTTGATGGTGCTTGGGACACTACCCATCAGTAAAGAATGAATGGCAAGATAGAACTTCACATAAAGAAGTTATGTACTTACCATAACATTCCATGTGACTTGTTTATCGCACTTTCATTCTTACGTCCCTCCCTCCTACCCCCTCCTGGGCTGTTAGATGACCGAGATGCTGGCTCCATCCTAGTTGCTCAATCCTTTACCTTTTCTTGGGAGTGAAAGAGTGACATATGGTATTATTATACGCAGCAAACAAGATCTGAGGTAACTGAAGGTGCATCATGGTATAAGAACATGGCCTTGAGCTATTTGAAGACCTCGAGCTTTGCAATTGGCCGACTTAGAGCTGAAGGATCGGCTCCAAACCCATCAGTAAAGAATGAAGGCGAGATGAACAACTCACATGGAATGTTATGGTAAGTACATAGCTTCTTTTTATCTTGGCTGGGAAGGCCAGCTGTGCTTTAATGTTGTTTTGTTTCAGCAGTTTTATTATTGGCCAGACTTTTTTCCTTTGTTCTAGTATTCTAGAAGAATAATCATTGTCAAACCTTATCAGGCTTTGACTGTATTTTAAGGGTGGTTTTCTCCAAGCAGATTTTAATATTAGTTCCTTGTCCTGAAATGAAAGAAATGTTATAACTATTGATCTAGGTGGAGTATTTGTTGAGTTAGAAGTAGGTTTCCTCAGTGCTCTATGTGTCCTTTCAATTCCAAATAAAAGTCCCTCTTTCAAGTCTAAAAATTCAGGAATCCAGGTTGTTAAGAATGAAATAATGTATTCTCCTTCAGTGTTTTCAGGCAGACCAAAGATCCTTATGTTGTTTCTCCTTTCCCTGTTTTCTAAGTCATCTATTTTGTTAAGCAGCCATGTATTCTATTTAAGCAAAAATTCTTTTTGGAATTCTTCCTCTTTGAGTCTTCCTTCAATGTCATTTAGAGAAGTCTCTATATTTGTTATTTTGTATGGTGTTGCTGTAATATTTCTTTAAGAGTATCAGTCTGTTTTTGAGAATTTAATGTGAAGTTTTCTAAGTCATTTTAAAGCCACCCATCTTCAAAGATAGTTTCTATAACGTAGATGTCATCAATTGCAGTTCTTTTTTCAAAGCAGCATCTGGATGAGAATTCCTTGAGTTGTTCATATTCAGTGACTCAATATCTCTCCAAGTTACTTGTATATCTCCACCAAAATTGATATTTATGTAGTTTAGTAGCTTATCTATCGATTTCTGTTGTTTTAAACTTGAAAATAATAAAATGTTCCTATATTATTATACTAGTTTATGGAGCTCAAAAAATTCACAGTTCTCAGTTGGCCATCTAGGCTCTGCCTGCACTGTCGAACTTTAGACAGTACCTAATAGTCTTATAAATAGCTTTCTTAAGACTGTTCAAGTCCCATACATATCTACATGCTTAAAGTGTATATATTCTTGCTTTAACTAATATGAATTAACAAAATTGTAGAGAAAGAATTTCATTTACTTTAATATGCTGTAGGAAAATTCAGATCCTAAATAAGGAATCTGGAATTAAAACAATAAGGTTGTTCATTTTGGAAAAAGCAGAATTTTTAGAATATTAGTTGCATTGTATTACTAACATATCAAAATGCTTAAAGAATATATAGTTTTGCTTTAACTAACATGTATTAATAATATTGTCAGCTAGAATTTCATTTACTTCAATATATGTTATTAAAATGCAAAGCCTAAATAAGGAATCTGGAGTTAAAATTGTAAGGCTCCTTCCTTTGGAAACAGCAAAATTATGAGAATACTTTTGATCAGGTTAAGTGTCTGCAAATTGTTACATTTCACACTTTCCAGGTTGGCAGTTAAAATAAGCAAAAGACTATGCCAACAACACAATTATACAATGACCCCCCATTAATATTCAAAAACGTGCACACTGATTGATCGGAGTGCGCGTTGTCAATCAGAGTTATAGTAATGGAAAAAGGTCCGGTCACCCAGACTTTTTCCATTACTATAACTCCTTTTTTACAGCAACGGAGAACACAAGATCTCGATTGCTTCACACTGTCTCACTATGTTAAACGAGTTAACATAGCGAGACAGCTTTAAAAAAAGCAACGGAGATTCTCTGTTGCTTTTTTTAAAGCTGTCTCGTTATGTTAAACCCATTTAACATAGCAAAACAGTTTTTAAAAAGCAACGGAGATCTTGCTTTCTCCGTTGCTTTTGCCCACAGCTCTGATGTACTGCGTAGGCATAGGCATGCGCAGTACATCAGAACTGCCGTAGAATACCAGACAGCTGCGGAAGGGCAGCAAGGAAGCATTATACAATGCCATTATTTAAGAAAAGCAATTATTTTTTTTCTTAAATAATGTCATTGTATAATAGCAATAACCCATTTCTGGGTGTGGGTAATGCTGGATTTACCCACGGTTGGCTTTATTTGGCCACTCGGGCTTCGCCCTCGTGACCAAACCACACCAACCGTGGGTAAATCCAGCATTACCCACACCCAGGTGTGGGTTAATTCTATATTAAAATGTAAACACAGCTTTCCTGTCTTTCAAAAACTGCACTTCCTTAACTTATTTAAGTAGATTGCTGCTGTTTTCTCAATGTATTTGTTGAACTGATCTATTATTTTAATTGAAAAGATGCATTTCCTGTCACTTTTCTTGATGTTGATTTGTTTTCCTTGAAATCACTTTCTAATGGTGCTGTCTAGCTAGTTGCTTTAAGTTATTTGTGGTAGCATTACACTTATAGTGATCTTTTTGTGTATTTTTACATTAGGAAGACTGGGGTTATTCTGCTATTGGCAGTAGGTGATTGCCTGGTCTATCTGAGCTGGGAAACATATGGAAGGGCTTTGAGTGTAGTCATTTAATTGGCCTGGGGGATTTTACTCTAGTCATTTTACTATGTTTTCAGTGCCAGTATAAATTTCCACGGTTCTGTGCTCATTACCACAGAGATCAATTATGCTTGACATCATCACCTGTACTCCTGAAGTGATTTACTTGCATCCAGTGCCATACAGGCAAAGCTAGTTACTTCTGATTCAAAAACTGCACTTTTTTATCTTATTTAAATCAGATTGTTGCTGGTTTCTCATTTGTTGAGCCTTGACTAACATAGACCCCTTATATAATGTCTCAGTTACAATAACTTATGAGACACATTTGGTTGCATTGCTAGGCCTATAAAGGCCCTAGTGGTCTTCAGCCTAGTATAAACCTATAAAGCTATGAGCCCATGTACCTGTTTCCATATCTTTCTGCCATCTCATACACTAATTTGTTCACTGTTTTGATGATGAGCTTATCTATATATGTAAAGAAAGGAATTCTAGACATAGTTTATGACCTTAGATGAACATTCACTTCAACAAAAGGTATATAACATAGATAAAGTGATATTATTTCTCTACTCATCTGTATACCATAAATTATCCTATTCTGAAAGCTCCTCATATTTTGCAATGAGAAGTCAAAGAATGACTCCACAGCTTATTTTTTATCTTGAGATTTTACAACTTTCTAAACTTATTTTCATTGCATAAGTCAGCGAACAAATTCAAGCCTAGTTTGAAAAAAAGATTCATATTAAGAGAAAGTAAATAATACAGCAAAAATGCATATTAATAGGCTGAACTGTCTTAAATATACAAATTGATTAAAGCAACAGCATGGTGAGAGCAATACTGTGTGTGTGTGTGTGTGTGTGTGTGTGTGTGTGTGTGTGTGTGTGTGTGTGTGTGTGTGTGTGTGTATATATATATATATATATATATATATATATATATATAGCCTTTGTCATAAAGAATAAAGGATACATCTTAAAAAGTTGTGTTATATTTAGGCTGACCAGGTAAAGGAATAATATTTATTCTCAAGATCTGTATTTTAATTCCTAACTGAAAATGGATAATAATGTCGGACTGAAGTCCATAAAATATAATCTCATATGAAGTTTTTATATTTTTATTATTGGACAGACAAAAAGCTTACTACATTTAATTAAATGCACTAGCCCATTGTATTAGTGTTCCATTTATGTGAGTTTGTTGTTTTTTGTTAGAACAGTTTTCCATCCATGTCTCTCTGCTTGTCTCATTACCCTTGTATGGCTCCAGTCCCTTTCTTCATAAAGAGTGTTGATCTCTCTTAGATTTAAGAACGGAAAGTGCACCTTCCAAAAAGTCAAAGTACTCAGTCCTTATGAAAGAAAAGTTGTTAATCTTGTTGAAAATAAAATGGGGTGCTTAATACCAATGCTAAGCACTTCTTTTTTTTCCATCACTTTCTGTGGATAGTCATTATCAAATGTGATGACAAAACCACTAATGTTCAAAGAGGGGAGATTTGCCTGATCAATTCTAATAACAAGCTCTTTGTCTAGATATGAAATTACTTTGACAATTATAGACCCGGGAGAGACTCTTTCCTTAAATGAAGGTTTTGTGAGATATCTAAGGACTCTCTCTCTGCATCATATAACAAGCTATACTAAAGGGTTAACACTTTTGTAATTCAGCTGTCGAGGACATTAATCATGTTTCTCTTTTCATTTTCTTGGGTACACCAAAAATTTTATATTATTTATTTGTTCCTGATTTTCTAGGTCATACACCTTATCAAGTAGCTGGTTTTGTTTAAGAAAAAATTTGGTATGATTTTCTTACTCACCCAGTCTTTTCTTAATATCATTTAAACTTGTTTCTATACTGTATATAGCAGCACTTTGCTGCTAGATCTTGGTTTTCAGAAGTTTATAATGTTACCAGCCTCTGGTATAAGGTTTACTTTGTTATTCATATTGTCTGTTTTAATGATAATTCTTGTATGGATTACAGTATCTTCCGGAAATCACTTTTGTAAAAATGGTCTCTTGCCCAGTAGTTTTGGAAAATTACAACTTTCAAGTGATCTGTTGAAATATATTCTGGCAACATTTATTATTATTATTATTATTATTATTATTATTATTATTATTATTATTATTATTATTATTATCATTAACTTTTGCCTGATATAATGTGATACTTCACTTCTGGCAGTTACTGGATCAAATTTGATAACAAATTTCTGTCAAAACCTTTCTTTTAGTACAAAGTGACTAAAAGCTGCTGCACTCAAGCCACCATTTTACCCCCCCCCCCCCAACAGCTACCTCTCAAAGACAAAGATAGAGGCTACTTAGCTATGCAGCCCACATTTCAAAGAGAGAGAGAGAGAGAGAGACTACTTAACTACCATGACATATTAGATTACAGGCCCTAGTGGTCTTTCATCTAGCAATTTGTAACCTTAGTGCCAGAGTGTGTGTGTGTGTGTGTGTGTGTGTGTGTGTGTGTGTGTGTGTGTGTGTATGTGTGTGTGTGTGTGTGTGTGTGTGTGTGTGTGTGTGTGTGTGTGTGTGTGTGTGTGTGTGTGTGTGTGTGAGATAAAGTTACTGTTGCCAAGATAATATTGCAAACTACTGAGCTATAAGTGAGGTGGTTGAATGACCGGGAAACCAGTGATCATAAATCTGGTCTTCTGTTGCATAGTGTTGAAATTATTTTGGTATAGTTGATGCTGGTCATAGCCAAGAGGAACAATACTGATTTATCATTTGCTGTTAAGGCAAATCACCTCACTCAATATTATGACATTAGCCAAAGTCCATGATGTGGAATGAAAGACCTCAGTCACTGCCCCAGACAAACACCTCAAAGCTAAAAAAAGAGTATTAACTGAAAAACTGACGTTTTCAACAAATATTGTTTTCTTAATGAGGAAGAGAAGACTGCCTGAATGCGATTTAAACATTTTACAGACTTTTGTTAAAATAAATTACCTCAAAGAACACCTCTGATATAAATAACAAAATAAGGGCACACTTACAATCCTATAACTTTCAACCAGGGTCAAACATAGCAACAGCCTACAACATTAGAGCATCAATAACAGCAGGTGCAGGTTCAGAAATTAGTGTAATATTACAGCAATGTTAAACAACACCATCACTAAAGGAAAACCAGAATTTCATGTACTATGAATAACAACTTTTAACTATAGGTGCTGTCTTCTTCTCATATCCAGCATTGCTTCTTTCACATAGTTTGCAAATCATACTTCATGATTCTGAAGCCCTCCAAGGAAAGAAGGGAGGGAGGGAAGAAACAGTAGAGACACAGATGCAGCAAGCAGCCATAACCCAGTTAGAACAAAACCAGACCTGCTCTACACTGAAGTAACGGGGCATGTTAAGGGGCTTTATCATATATAAAAAGTCAAGTACCTGCTGGAAACAGAAGAGAGAGGGTCTGTCTGCTGCAGGCAAATGGAAAGAAATACAGTGTATATATGTTTTAAATCTGTCACTATCCCTTTGTATGTTACTATGTTTTGCTTTAAATTATAGTTACATACCAATGTCAAGTCCCCAACACCACCATTGAATTAAGTGCCACATGTAAAGACATTTTGATCAAGCATTTTCTCCTTGTATACCATCTGTACCTGATTATATATCCCGACTGTACTCTATTTGGCATTCCCTGAACTCTTACTTTATTTCTCTTAACAATTTGCTGTACTATCTGTCACATCATGTGGCTTATTGCGACAGACTGTGTCACTCCAAGTTTTGTTTTCACAGATGAGTGGGCTGCATAGTCATAGTCATGAATGGAAATAAACTTGACACAAGTATGACAGACAGTGGGGAGGGGTACCAGTAATTATAGATGGGAACCTAGGGACGTATGTTCCACAACTGAGTAGGGCTGATACATGGCTATGAACATATACAAGAGCCTGTGCAATTCATATAAGCTATAAATACACAGTTTAACATTTTGTAAACAATTATATACCTGAAAAATGCCAGGTAAGAAGGAGTTATGCAAATTATGATGAGTTTCCATGTCTATACTTGGAGGTGACAGCAATGGCAGAAGTATGAAAGTGACAGCTGTTATAAGACTGCAAGCACTGACTACTATTATCTTGATATGAATATGGAGTCAATAAGTACCTGGAGTGCTGATAAACCATTCAGCATGAGATGCCTGTGCAGAAACAGCATCAATATATTGGGTACAATGGCACAATGTACTGATACAAAACAATACCTCAACACTGGACAAAGTAGCACAGTACTGTGCACACAACCACCAAAGTACAACTTTCCTTATTACAACTCATAACAAACTGGCATTGCACATTTCTCTCCAAAAGACCAGATCCCAGCATTAGAATATGTATATGAAATGAGTATGCAATGCAGCAATAGTCAATGTGGCAGAAAAGTCTACAAATCACTCCTAGCCATGATGTGGCTCTTTAGGGACTATAGCACACAGTGTCATCACACAGTGTCATAACAATCACTAGGAAACCCATAACAGTAGTCATGAGGACAGATTCTTACACAAAGACAGTTTATATGACAGACATGGATTACATCTTGAAACAACAGGTTGTATATACAGCATTGTGTCAATCAAAGCAGTTACTATGGCACTAAATATATGTCATTCATATATCCGACTGATTTGTACAGATGCCTGTGCTAAAAATGCTATTTGTGAGGTTTGCTTGTGTTAAAATGTATCAACAGTGCACCATGCAGGAATGAAAATAAATCTGTATGTATTATTGTAACTGAATTAAATGTATATGTTTTAATAGAGGATATTGTGACAGCAGAGGTTGACAAGCTAGCTTACTTTAAGAAAAATAAGAGAAATATAAATGAGCTGTTAAACCATTAAAACATTACCCCACAGTGCTGAATAGGACCGGATATGGTGGGTCTGGAAGAAGTCTTTGTTCGTTAGCTCAGTAAAAAGAGGGGAAGCCCTAGGCACTGACACAAACATTTAGATGTGTATTGTAGCCATCTATGTTAAACTTCTGTCTCAGCTTCAAAGAGGGATACTGTGAGAACCTAGAGTCAGGTGACCAAATGAGGTAATTCTGCAAGCCACCTTGGATATTATATTTTACAGGGAGTCATCTCTAAGTATTGAGTATTCTGTTCTGGGGAACCTGAGTAGAAAGACTGCTCACATATTTCATTATGCCTTGCTCTATCAAGTAAGTTATTAGGGAATAGTAATTCTCCCAGATTCAGTCAGGAAAATAATGAAGCTTAGTTTAGAGATTGTTTTTCTTTATTTTTATGAGTCTGTCCATCAATGTTATTTTCAGTATTTCCTGTAATTTGAACTCTGTGGTTTACTGTAGATATATATTTAGTATTTTCTGTTCTTTTATTATTTATTATTAAATATATTTAAACTTTTCATTAGGGCTAGTCCATTTTAGAAAATGTTTAAGCTTTGACAATGCTTATATTTATTTGGCGACACTGTGTGGGACACTCCAGAAGGCCTAGCTGTCTTGGTCAACTACTACCATTTGTATTAGTATTAATATTACACAGTATAATTGGAACCCTTTCTTATTGGCCTTAGAGTAACTGATTGTGGAGTGTCTGGTGGTGGTGATAACTACCTTATACTCTGGGCAGAAGGGGACAGAGCAGGTAAATCTGTGCCAGCCTTTCCCAGAGGTGTGTGTGTGTGTGTGTGTGTGTGTGTGTGTGTGTGTGTGTGTGTGTGTGTGTTTGTGTGTGTGTGTGTGTGTGTGTGTGTGTGTGTGTGTGTGTGTGTGTGTGTGTGTGTGTGTGTGTGTGTGTGTGTGTGTGTGTGTGTGTGTGTGAAATCAAATCTGACAGCATGTGTGTGTCAGCTACTTGGAGCAGGGACATCAAGCACTGGGCTTATGAAGAGGGTGCTGGAAGTCTTGGCTTGGACATTCGGCTGAGGACCTAACCCTACAGCTGTACCAGTGAGGAGTCTTATTGGGAACCTGGAGGGAGACAGGGAGCTCCAGACCCCGGACTGAGTGTGTTTCCCATGTGATCTTAAGGAATATTGTACTTGATGCAGAGAGGTCTACATATGGAAATACTGAGTGTATCCAGTTGTATTCCAAGTGCACATCCCTCTCCAGTGTCAGTGGTGAGGATTCAGTCTCCTTGATTACTGGCCCAGCATGGGGACATCACATCCACCTTTAAACAGAAGACATGTGACAACAAAGTGTAGCCAAAACTGAATGGAGTTGTGGGCAGCAGCAAGTGCTCATCTGTATGTATGTATATATCTAGTGTGATATGCAGAATGCTCTAGATATGAAAATATTACTCACAGAGTGGGCTCCATGTCAGGACCAGACACTCAAAAATGATACATTTGGCACTAGGTCATTTAATAACTTTGAATAATGTCTGTCTCAGATATTACAATTTAAGGTATGGCTCAGCTTACATAACAAGAGAGTTACAATGTAGTGAGTAGTAGCAGCAATAATAACACTGAAAGCAGTAACAGCCACTGATTATATGCAGTCTGATGCCGGAGCAGGACAGGGTTAAGTCTGATAAATCGGTTAGGGGGTTGTAATCACATGGAATGAGAAGCAGCAGTTTACAAATACAGCATAATAATTGCAAAAGCATGATTTGTGAATATGGTAAATAAGCTCAGATGCCACAACAACATCAGAGAGTTGCAATTCGATTGTAGTTAGTAGCAGCAAATTCTTCTTTTTCTTCTTTTGGCTTTTCCCAGTTAGGGGTCACCACAGCGGATCATCTGTCCGCTCATGATTGGCAGTGGAGTCTTACAGTAAAAAGTCATCAGCCCTGCACCCAACCTTCCACAGAAGGCATACACACACATGCACACACTCACACCTAGGGCCAATTTAGAGTATCCAATCCACCTACTGAGTTAGTAGCAGCAAATAGTAATACAAAATTAGTGAAAGAGGAGGCAACACCTAACTTTAACTTGGTCCAGTGGATGGGAAATCACAAATTTACCCCTGATTTGTCACCTATGTCCCTAATGGACAGGGGCAGCCTGTGAACACTTGATATATACAAGCCATTAGAACTGCAATATTCCTTGGGGTATTGACACATATAAGATGTTGTTAGAACAGTATCATATACAATGAATGAATGAGTGGCACACAAAAGCAATACAAATGGAGTGAAAACAGTAGAATGGCAAGGTACAGTTTCAGTTAAGGGAGTAGCAACAATTTATAATACTTTAAGCAACAGTTTCAGTGAAGGGAGTAGCAATGATTTACCATACTGTAAGATACAATTTCAGTAAAGGTAGTAACAACAATTTACAATACTGTAAGATACAGTTTCAGTGAAGGAAGTAACAACAATATACAATACTGTAAGATACAGTTTCAGTGAATATAGCAACAATTTGCAATAGACAGATTTTAGTGCTGTATAAAAACAGTCCTGTAAAATGTAAGCATAATGGAAGAGTTTATAGTTTGCCTACAGCAACAACAGAATTCTACACTAGATGTATACAGCTACTATGTGCAGGTGTACTCAACAGCATGAAACTGTTTACACGTGTCTGCAACTGTGTATAGCTGAAGAAAGTTGTACACTGCAATACACTAGGATAGGCACACAGTGATTAGTGTCAGACACAGTGATTGGTGTTAGAAATTAACTACATCTTGCAGGGTTTTTTTTACAAAACCATATGGTGTGAACAGCTGGATCTTTCAAAAATAGTTCTCAACAGTGTGCAACCATTCTGCAAACTGTGTAGCACTTTCCAGGTGTAGTGGAATCAGGTTTGAAGTCAAAGCAAAGTAAGTTTCCTCAGGCACACTCATGTAGTCATAGCCCAGCCAAGCAGAGCATTGACATCCACAAACACAATGAGTTTAAGCAAGCAAACTAGAGTACACAAGCTAATTAAAACTGCAAACACAGGACAGGGAATACACATTATGATCCAGCTTTCAATTAGTTCAATACCTTTAGTATACATTATGACCCAGCTTTCTATTAGTGCAGTACCTTTAATAAACATTATGACCCAGCTTCTATTACTGCAGTACCTTTAATAACATTATAACTCATTTTTCTACTAGTGCAGTACCTTTAATAAACATTCCGATCCAGATTTCTATTAGTGCCGTACCTTTAATACAGTCTCTATGTGCTTTTCTAGGCCTATCTCCAAATGGACATCATTAGCCTAGTACATACCAATGAACCTATGGACCTGTGAACAAAACTCCCTTAGATCACACTTAATGGAAAAATGGCTATGCCCTTACATCACTTAATTCCTTCTTTTTCGCTCACTCCATAAACTCACTGCCCATCTCAACCACTGTAAAAGTTCTTTACAGTCTTATTGAAACATTAACTACTGATGAAATTGTAGACTTATCGCATGAATATTCATGTTTAAATATGTTTTTGTATATTTATCTCTTTGTATTTCCATATTTGTCTATATATTTATCTCTTTGTATTTCCATATTTGCCTATACAGTATTTCTTCATATTGATTTTTTCTCATGGTGTTTTTCTTCTCATAGTGTTTCTTCAAAATTGTTAATTCATTTGGCTATTTGGTACTTACTGTGGAGCTTTTCTCCTTGGGCCTCCACTGAAAATGGACCTGTGTCCAGTCGGACCATCCCGGTAAACAAATGTAAAATAAAAATAAATAAACATGGATGGAAAGGGGGAGATAGCAAAGTTAGAAAAGGGGAACAGCAAGCAAAGGAAAAGACACAAGGCAACCATAAGAAATGGTTGGTTGTGGGGGAAGAAGAGCATATTTTTTTTTCTGTTGAAACTCCCTTTTTCTATAAGCAGAAGGGCAACAGGGGAAGGTAGTGAGGAGTGATTGTGGCAGGTACAGAGTGTGAAGTGAAGGCTACAGGTGCACCCAGTCATTAACATGCTGACACAAACAGAGGTTGTACTAACACAAAAGGTAGAGACAGTGAAGGTGGATGCTTGGTGATGAGGAGGATGGATAACAAACAAGGTATGAGTAATAACACAAAAGGCAGGTGAATAGTGGATATTACACTATTCCAGACACCAGCCCATGCAGAAATCAGTCATGTCCATGGCTGATATTGTTTGCAGGTTCTGACTGTGGGGGGCAATAATCTGACCATTTCACACTGGTTAGTTGAGTATTCAGCTGTTGGCACAATTCAGATGACACAAATGTGTGTGTGTGGGTGGGCTGGCAGGTGGGTATATGTGTGTGTGTGTGTGTGTGTGTGTGTGTGTGTGTGTGTGTGTGTGTGTGTGTGTGTGTGTGTGTGTATGGGTAGATGTGTGTTTGTGTTTGTCTTTTGATGCTACAAGACAAAGTAGGAAAAACTTAGTATAGTGGTGGTCCTGTGAAAAGAAAAGGGGAAAAATTTATGTTATTTTTTATTTTACATTTGTTGACCGGGCTAGTCTAGCTGGATATATGTCCATTTTCAGTAGAGGCCCGAGGAGAAAAGCTCCACATAGAAAACTAACACAAACAGTACATCAAAACATTCATTACAAGAATATTATGAGATGATTACATGTGTTCCAAGGTAACAAAACATATAAATTTTTTTTTTTTTTACTATGAGAAGAGGGAGAAGGATTTAGAAGTAAGTGGAAGACACACAAAGCAAAGTGATGAGCAGGAATAAGAGAACTAAGTAGTTAAAATGGGATAGTAAGAATTAGGTGTAGGGTAGTAAGTGGTTGATGAGACAGTAAGATGGCCAATTCAGTTCCTGGTTACAGTAAGTCAGCCTAAATGGTAGTGGATTTAAAGTAACAGAAAGAGAGATGCAAAAAAAAAGAAGATGTTGGGCAAGACTAACAGTGGGAGATGCATTAGTCAGGGTTAGTACAGGGACATAGCCAGTGAGTTGTAAGGTATGATTTAAGTTTCTTTTTAAATAGTGAAGTTGAAGAAAGAGATGCAAGTTCAACCGGAAGTAAGTTCCAGAGTTTGCCTACAGTGTTAGTGAAGAGGGATTCTCTTGCTTTGTTGTTAGATTTATGAGTAGAGATGAGTAATTTGTTTGCAGAGCGTAGGTTTGTAAGATTTTTATATGGGCAGATTAGACTTTTGAGAATTGGTGTGTTGCTTGGATGATACAGGGTTTTATGGGTAATAGTTAGCTGGTGAAGTGGAATATGGTTCTGTAGTTCCAGCCAACCCAGATGTTTCAGATTTTGGCAGTGGTGGGATCTAGCAGGAGAGTCTGTAGCAAATCTGGCAATGTTGTTATAAGCTATTGACAGCTTGTTGAGGTTGCTTTTTGATAGGTTAGTATATATAGGAGATGTATAAAAGAGTGTTGAGATGAGATGGGTGTGGGCAATAGAAGTTCTTGCTATGGGAGTAAGGAAAGGTTTAATTCTATAGAGGGAGCCTAGTTTTCGGTTAACTGATTTTATTGTGGTGTTAATATGAGTATCAAAGTTAAGGTTGTGGTCAATTGTCACTCCCAAGAGTTTAGTGGTAGTGTCAGGGAATATAACTGTATTACTTTTAGATTTAATAGTGAAGTAATGTGCGGGTGACTTGAGTGTGTGAGTAAACAGTAGAAGTTTAGTCTTTTTAGGGTTAAGGAGGAGGCAACGCTGTAAAAACCAATCTTCGACAAGTTCAAAGACCTTTTGGGTGAGTGACTGTAGTTCAGATGATTCAGTAGCTAAGGAAATTAAGGTAGAGATATCTGCGTATTGAATGGATACAGCATGCAGGATGCTAGTATACAGATCATTTATAAAGATAGAGAATAGAAGAGGGCCCAGAATAGAACCTTGGGGTACACCAAGAGATACAGGAAGGTGGGAAGATAGAGTATTGTTCCAGAGTACTGCCTGTTGCCTGTTGTGTAAGTAGGACTTGAACCACTGTACAGCTTGACTATCAAGTGAAAGGGACTTTAGTATACTCAGTAGAAGGTGATGGTTAACCATATCAAATGCTTTTGAAAGATCTATGAAGATAGCAGAGGACAGGATGTCATGGTTACTGTTCTTGTTAATATGGTCATAGAATGATAAGAGGGCTGTAGTGGTGCTGTGGTAAGGTCGAAAGCCATGTTGCGAGTTAGCTAAAAGGTTATTTTGGAGGAGGTGGTCTAGCAGTTGACGATGGATGCACTTTTCCAAGATTTTAGCTATGGGAGAGAGTAGGGCAATTGGACAGTAATTAGAAAGTTCTGTAGAGTTACCACCTTTGTGTAGGGGGATTTTATGTGAGATTTTCCAGATGGATGGGATGGTGCCTTCAGTGATGGTTCTATTAATTAGGATAGAGATAGGGTAAGCAATAGATTTTGAAAAATGAAAAAAAATGTGTATAATAAAACAATGGCTCTCTGTCTTCAATCTCTACTTCCCACTGGCTAAACAGATCTGCATTTTTGCTGCCACAGTTCACTGTTATGATGCTTGCACTTCTGACTACATCAAATGACTCTAGTAGCATCACCCACCCTCCTGTCACACACATGCCAAGTACCCACCTTGTTCAAAGGGCAAATATGTTGACCCAGCAGGCACTCCTGAAAGTCCCTGTGGAGAAAGATCAAGAAAATCTTGCTCTGCTACAGACACCACACAGAAACCCTGCTATTTCCAGCATCTGAAGCAGCCATAATCACTCAGTTAGGTCAGCTCAAAAAGGAAAATGGTAGCCCCCAGGAGCAAAGATGTACTTTCTGGCATCACATACCATGCATCCCAGAGCAGCAATGAGGTGCTACAAAAAGTCTCTGTGTTGCAGACACCTGGTGCTAAACGCTTCACAATTGCCATACATGAACATATTGTAAATGCTTCCAAAGGCATGAGTCAGGCAAGGATGAGTGGATTAGCACAATAGTGCGTAGGTCAGTGCATTAAGGTAACAAGTTCAGGGTCAGCTGAAATAAATTCTTTCATTAAAATAACTGTCATGCTAAAAGGCTCAAATTAGCTCAATATAAAGTGGAGATGGCAAATTGTGAGAGCACACTCTAAGATGAACAATTGTGGAATTGGGAGTTTACTGAGCTAGGACACTGGGTTTTGAAGTAGGCATATTGAAAGAAGACAAGGCAAATGGTAATGTACTACTGAACTGTACTAAGTGCCAATGGATGACAGCAATAGGAGCAAAGGGGAAGTGAAGTATGTGGGTGTAGAAATGCACCACAATATCATGACACTGTCGTGTTGAGCTGCAGCAGTGGGGGCACACCAGGGGCAACATGCACATAGGGCTGGATATACCACACAGGACTTGAGAGCCCCTGTACATAGGGTGAAGCATAAAAACACATATTGTGGGGGCCATGGTGTGCAGCATATTACAGGGGTTCAATATGGTAATGCAGGAAGGGGTGATGTGATAATATGCTAATCACTGTAGGAGGGGCATTTTCCCAGAACAACAGGACACAGGTAAGCATTCACCCTTTGAAGATGGAGGCAGCATACAATGTAATTAGTATGAACTATTCTACTATTGCTTAGATTTTGTTTTTTGTTTGTGAAGTGTTTTGTACTTCACCTGGGCTGAGCCAGAAATTGGTCAATATTGATCAGTGCACTACCCCTGTAAACAAATATAAATAAATAAATAAATTTTAGGAGACGTCCACAGGCAGCCATGCACAGGAGCACACGTCTTATAGGTTCATAGGTTCATAGGTTGATACTAGGCTATCTGCCCTAGGGCATTTACAAGCCTAGCCAGAGTATGTTTGGCTTTCGCCACCCTTCTTAGATTAGTTGACTGTGCCTCTGTATAGTAGGTCACAGAAGATAGCCCATTTAAGGTTAGTTTACCATGCCACTGTCTAGCAGTGACACAGAAGAGATCCCAGGGGTAAATTTACGATCTCCCATCCAAACGTCAAGATTCTTCGTGAAGAGGGTCATTGAGGGGCTCTGTCTGACATGGATTGGGATTTTGTTCCAGAGTGAGGGGAGCCTCTGGGATATGAATCTGTCCCTCCAGCATGTTCTATTTATTTCTGTGCTGAGGTTTAAGTCACTGGAGCATGTAGTTCTGATGGATTTGGATTTCTTGAGGTGGAGCATGTCCATTAATTCTGGGTTTGACATGGCTTTATACGTCAGGCACAGATCGCCTCTGAGTAGGTGGTAAGCAACTGAGTACAGCTGGAGTTTCTTTATCCTAACTGCATAGGGCATCTGTTTGAGTCCCTTGATCCTCTTGGTGAGGTACTTTTGGGGTCTTTCTAGTTGTAGCAGGTGTCGGGTAAGGTACATCCCAAATGGGGCATTGTATTTAATTATGGGCCTGATGAGTAGAGGGGCACAATGACCTCTCTTGATCTAGATGTGAACCCCTTCGTGATAAGGTGGGCTATACAGAATGTCTTTCTAACCACTTTGGCAATGTGATTGTCAAAGAGAGATTGCAATCTACTTGGGTCCCCAAATCCCTAATTACTTCTTCCGTACTTAATGGATTACCACCTATGTGGTAATTTGTGGGCACTTTGTTTTTCCCAAAGGGGATGACAATGCACTTTTTGACATTTAGCTTTAGGCCATGGCTCTGGCACCAGTTATCCATCTCTGTGAGACCTTTTTGGAGGATGCTTGTGTCAGCCGGCGAGTCGATTATGGCCCCCAGTTTGCAATCATCTGCAAACTTTGTCAGCCATAGTTCTCCTGTGCTACCCTGTACCTCAGAGAAGTATATACCGAACAAGAGAGGTCCCAGGACTGAGCCTTGTGGGAAGCCACTTGTAACTGGTTTAGAGTCTGACATGGCACCTGCAAGTCTGACCATGTGGGTTCTATCCCTAAACCAGTTTGCAACCCATCTTGTGACATAGGGGTTGATATTTAAGCTGGTGAGCTTATTTATGATGCCCGAGTGGGGTATTGTGTCGAAGGCTTTTGCAAGGTCAAGGTAGGCTGTGTGGACTACCTTGCCTTCGTCTATGGCCTTGGTGAATGTTTCAAAGAAATTGACCAGGTTCAATCGGCAAGATCTGCCCTTAACAAAGCCAAATTGGGTAGGATCCAGTGTTTGGAGGTTCCCAATGTCTTTGATTATGAGTTCCATGATGATACGCTCCATAGCTTTGCAGACCAGGCTAGTTAGGCTTATAGGGAGATAGTTTCCGGGGTCCGTTGTGGCACCACCTTTATGGAGTGGGACCAATGTTGCTGTACACCATTCTTTGGGTACATATCCTGTTGTAAGGCTGAGACTGAACAGTGATTTTAAGTGAGGGTTCAGTTCTTCTTGGAGCTCATGTATAACACAGCCCGGGACACCGTCCAGTCCCATTGATGCTGTGTTTTTTGCTTTAGAGAGGGCAGCTCTCACCTGTGCATCTGTGATGTCAGGGAGGGTACACTCTGTTGGGATAGTCATTTGCTCATTTGGTGGGAGGGGAGTTTACACTGAACCTGCCTGCCAGGATATTGGCAATGTCTGTGGGTTCAGTGTATTTTTTGTCATTTTGCACTAACTCAGACCATATATGGGAGTTTCCACCCAGGTTTCTGACATAACTAAAGAAAGCCTTCTGATTATCTTTAGCGTCTTGTGCAATTTTTCTTTCAAATCTAGCCTTAGAAGATTTTATGAGGGATCGTAGTTTCTTGCTAGTACTGATCAGAGTTTGCCTCCCTTTCAGGGATTTTGCTCTATCATGTAGTAGTTTCCTCCTTCTGTTGTACAGCTTATTTATGGCTGGGGTCCACCAGACAGGTCTCCTGCCTTTGGAGGAGTGTGTCTTGGTTTTATTTGGGATAGCATGATCCATGCATTCCTGTAGGTATCCATAGAATGCGTTTGTAAAGGATTCTGCGGTTTGGGCCATATTTTACACTGGCCCTGGGGCTTTGAAGGATTCCACCTCGGTTTTGAGAAGTGGGAAGTTTGCTTTTGAGAAGTTTTTGACCGTGGTTTCCTTTGCTGGGATTGTCTTGTAATGGACCCACAAAAAAGACTGTATCAGAAACAGTTCATCATCCAGGAGAATGAGTTGTTAATGCAGAGTCCTTATACCCATGGCAAGAACATTCTGGCAAAAGGAAATGTGAACATATTACCTATCACTCAATCCTAAAATATTCCTACTTACTTTACTACCTGTAGGATCCTCACTAACTCTAACTACACTTGGCTGTACTTACAAACTCTGTATACTGTTTTTGTACGCATCTTAAATTAGAGCTCAACCTAAACTCTGTAAATAATTGTTATGCTTTTATTTTTTTCAACTTGAAAATGTTAATTGTTTTGCTTATAATATTACTTTCAGTTACAAATTTTATTGTAATTTTCATGGAGCTTATCTACCCATGCCTCTGCTGAAAAAGGGCTGTCAGCTCAGCCAGACAAATCTGGTCAACAAATTTAAAATAAATAAAAAATAAATAAATAAATACATTTTCAGATCCAGATGTGGAAGGGATTGGTAGAAGACATTGCTGCTATGGGTTGCCATAATAGGTTTCTATGTCGGTTATGGGAAGGATAACTAATATGATATTGCATCCCAAGAACAAGGCAAAGGATATTGCCAAGGAAGTATCCACTTCAGGAGTTAGACCCCCACCACAGAAGTGGCTCAAAGGTAGCGAAGTTCCTGGTTTCCCTGTTGTTTGCTTGGACATTAGAGCCAGGTTGGTGATGAAACCAAGAGAAAAATTGCACAGGACACTAAGGATAATCACAAGGCTTCCTTTAGTTATGTTAGGAACCTGGGTGGGAATTCCCAGATATGCTCAGAATTAGTCCAAAATGACAAAAAAACCACCAAACCCACAGACATTGCCAACATCCTAGCTGACAGGTTCAGCGCAAACTTCTCCCCCCCTCCACACCAAAAGGGCAAATATCTATCCCAGCAGAGTGCTGCCCCCCCTGACATTTCAGATGCTCAGGTAAGAGCTGTCCTCTCCAAAGCAAAAAACACAGCATCAATGGGACCAGACAGTGTCCCGGGCTGCGTCCTACATGAACTCCAAGAAGAGCTAAACCCAAACATAAAACTACTGTTCAATCTCAGCCTTACTACAGGATATGTACCCAAAGAGTGGCATACAGCAACAGTGGTCCCTCTCCACAAAGGTGGTGCCTCAACGGATCCTGGAAACTATTGCCCCATAAGCCTGACTAGCTTGGTCTGCAAAGCTATGGAAAGGATCATCATGGACCTCATAAATAAAGATATTGGGGACCTACAGACACTGGATCCTACCCAGTTCAGCTTTGTTAAGGGCAGATACTGCCTCTTAAACCTGGTTGATTTCTTTGAAACAGTCACCAAGGCCATTGACGAGGGGAAGGTGGTCCACACAGCCTAACTGGACCTCGCAAAAGCCTTCGATACAATACCCCACTCGGGCATTATAGATAAGCTCACCAGCTTAAATATAAACCCCTATGTCACTAGATGAGTTTCAAACTGGCTCAAGGACAGAACCCACATGTTTAGAATTGCTGGAGCCATGTCAGACTCCAAACCAGTTACAAGTGGCGTCCCACAAGGCTCAGTCCTGGGACTTCTCTTGTTCGGTATATATTTCTCGGAGGTACAGGCCAACACGGAAGGACTGTGGCTGACCAAGTTCACAGATGACTGCAAACTGGGCACCATAATCGACTCTCCAGCTGACACAAGCATCCTCCAAAAGGGCCTCATAGAAACAGACAACTGGTACCAGAGCCATGGCCTCAAGCTAAATGCCAAAAAGTGTATAGTCATCCCCTTTGGCAAAAATAAAGTGCCCACAAATTACCACATAGGTGGTAATCTATTAAGTACAGAAGAAGTAATTAGGGACCTGAGGACCCAAGTTGATAGCAATCTCTCATTTGACAACCATGTGGCCAAAGTAGTAGTGACTACTAATGGTAGTCACAGACTGCATTACCGACCACTATGCCTGCCATGGGGGTATACATTTATTTCAGCAATGCCATAGAAATATTGTTATGCTTTCACAAGTTCTGTTCATGGAAGGTCAAATAGAATGGCACAGCACATGTCTGAGGTCAGCAGGCCACCAGCAACTAATTATGATAGCAATATGCACAAGGCATAATCTACTGACACAATAGCATGGTCAGCAATGCTTATATTGAATGATTCACATGCGTACCCCATATACAAGAAGTCTGTCTGGAGACAGACAAAAGCTGCAGTCTCACAAGCATTTGGTGGACATCCTATAAATACACAAGGGTCCCCCATCCCAGATTACACAAGGTCCCCCAGCCCAGATGGCATCTGTGAGCTCCACTGCCTCTGATGTGCATGTACACCCCAAAAAGAAGTGTGGTGGTCTGCTGCACCTCTCTGACTCAAGTTTTATCTATAACCTCGGTGCATCACTTGGCATTAATTAGCAGATGTGCAGATCAGTGATCCAGAAACTGACAGCTGCTGCTACCCACTTCACTGTGGCGATGGTGAGTGTGCTGCGTTGACTGCATGATGATGTGCAATGCATTAATGGCCCACATGATGAAATTCACCATCTGCACTGTGACATGGGGTTTAAGGACAGGGAGCAGATGGTCCTGCTCAGGTCAGTGGTGGCTAACATTGCATACATTGATGAATTCATGAGGCAGATGGCAACTATCTTCTAGTGTGTCTCTGAAGGCCCTTCTGTCTGAGATCAGTGGTTGGTTATAGGCCAGGGAAACCTAGATAACGCAGACTGTTCCTAACAGAGCATTCCTTTCATCCCTGACCTTAGAAGTCACAACACCTAAATGTGGCTGGGTTCATGCATGTGGCCACTGACACTGCCCAGGCGTTATCCTGGGACACCACACCAGTTGCATACCCTCACTCCCATAGTTTCCACCATCAAAATTCTCTCTTTCTTGGCAGACTGAGTATCATGCCTACTCATAGTTATTTTCTGGGTTTTAGACACCATATGTCTATTTCCTCCAAACATGGGGTACCCCATCAGGGTACATGTGCATGCTCCCTTAGTTCTGTGGTATCCCTACTGCAGAATACATCAAGCTCCAAGACCATAGTCAGTCACACGACACATTGGGAACATAGGCAGTCCCACACTACCATTTGTTGAGGCAATCTATGACTCCCCACAACAAGCTACCAGAATGCATGGCTTCCACATCCCCCTCAAATAACCACAGATCATATGATAGTGTTGCTGCCACCTGTCACCGTACCATGTCACATGTGTACATGATGATGATGATTGTGCTCTGCCTGTCCCCTAACCAGTATGAGTAAGGTCATGTCTGATCCACACCATGGGCAGTCATTTCACTGTATTGTCTAATCTGTCTTTGACAGTACATGCAATGTTTTATTCTGAAATGTTTGCATTATGGTCCAGAGTTGTGGACCAGACACCACCTTTTTGCCTGTGCTGTAATCTAATCCTCCTGTCTATGCCTCTTGTGGATCCCACTGCTACCTGGACCACCTCTGACTGCTGTGCTGCTCATCCACTGCTCAATCAGTTATGCTGGGCCTTGCAAGGACACTTCTTTGCTGCTGTAGCTGTTTCCACTCAAACATCATAGATATCATGGCACACACCATAAATGTTTGACTGCATATCTCAGGTGAATAGTGCAATGCCTCACTAGAAGCATAAAAGCAGTAGAAGTGTCCCTTAAATTGACCCAAAACATATTCCATCACATCTCATGTCTCTGAATGTGAAGTACTTAATGTTATCTTTGCCATGGTCCATGGGATGTAGATGGGAGTCATCAGCCACTCTACCAAAGCATAATCAGCTACCCCTGCAACACACAATGGTGACATCATTATATGTGACCTGCTACCTGATTGCACATTAGCTGTATATGTACTAGCTTCTGCACCCACCTACATGAGTAGCCACCAAGTAGATTATCCTCTGGGAAGTCACTCCCCTCAACACACAATGCTGGTATAGAACAGACATGTGCCAGATATGAGAAGCAAAAGAGCTGTCTGGATAGTGCAGAAAAGAAATATAGATGATATCCTGAGCATTGCAACCCACCTAGTATTTGAGGAAATAGAAGCCCTTCCTGATGGCCATTTTGGGTCATTTCCTGTTTTTTCCAGCCCCCTGCTATAAAGCACGCTTTGGCGGGCTTTTCTGGCATTAGAGAACTTGGCATAGCTCCTTGTGGTCCCCTGCAGAGTTCCTAAGGCAGCAGAGAGCAGAAAAAGCGACTTTCCTGATTCTAAGTATTTTTAAGCATTTTTATTGCTTTTTTCGACCTTTTGTGCATTTCACCACTGTTTGTGCATATATTATTGTTATATTACCTGTTTTCTCTGTTTTTCTGAGCTTAATTTGTTGACTGCACTTCTTAGCTAAAGTTTTGCTTATAAGTTAACAAACAGGCTAATACACTCAAGTGTACTAGCCTTTGATAGCATTTAGTCGAAAAACCAAGCATTTACTGTATTTTCTGTCTGTGTGTGTAAAAAAACTAAAAAAAAAAAAAAAAATACTTCTGCTTTCCTAACTTTCCTAGCTAGTTGTTCCAGTGATTAGATTTGCTGATCCCTGGGCTTTGTATTTGGTTCCTGTGTTCCTCCATTTTCTTGTGTGGCCAGAGGGAAGTTTCTTTACTCACCAGTGAGAGTGGGGAGTACTGAGCTGCCTGTTTGTCCTCAGAGGAGTGGTTAGAGACAGCAACTGGTAATTCATTGGCCATTTTGGGTCATTTCCTGTTTTTTCCAGCCCCCTGCTATAAAGCATGCTTTGGCGGGCTTTTCTGGCATTAGAGAACTTGGCATAGCTCCTCGTGGTCCCCTGCAGAGTTCCTAAGGCAGCAGAGAGCAGAAAAAGCGACTTTCCTGATTCCAAGTAATTTTAAGCATTTTATTGCTTTTTTCGACCTTTTGTGCATTTCGACCACTGTTTGTGCATATATTATTGTTATATTACCTGTTTTCTCTCTTTTTCTGAGCTTAATTTGTTGACTGCACTTCTTAGCTTAAAGTTTTGCTTATAAGTTAACAAACAGGCTAATACACTCAAGTGTACTAGCCTTTGATAGCATTTAGTCGAAAAACCAAGCATTTACTGTATTTTCTGTCTGTGTGTGTAAAAAAACTAAAAAAAAAACAAAAAAATACTTCTGCATTCCTAACTTTCCTAGCTAGTTGTTCCAGTGATCAGATTTGCTGATCCCTGGGCTTTGTATTTGGTTCCTGTGTTCCTCCATTTTCTTGTGTGGCCAGAGGGAAGTTTCTTTACTCTCCAGTGAGAGTGGGGAGTATTGAGCTGCCTGTTTGTCCTCAGAGGAGTGGTTAGAGACAGCAACTGGTAATTCATTGGCCATTTTGGGTCATTTCCTGTTTTTTCCAGCCCCCTGCTATAAAGCACGCTTTAGCGCGATTTAGCGCGGAGTTGCCACAGGAGCACACAAGAGCAGCGGCAGTTAATTAAGGTTAAACTATTCGGGCTACCTAAAGTCCACTCTTCAAATTTTCCCTTAAAACAGCCTTCCCTGAACTGTACTGCTGATCTAACCAGCGTATTCTATATCTAAAAAGCTCAGCTCTACTTGATTCCTAATTAGAATATTCTCTATCTGTAAAGCCTAGCGCTTGCTCCTAAAGTACTTTTTTACTTGATACAGCACTTTTATTATACATAGTACCCCACCAGCCAAAAACCCCATTTGATCACCCACATCCCCCAGAGTCTTTTAAAGTCCTTGTCTATTCCTTCTAGCATGTCGAGGGATCAGTTGCTAGTGTCCTCTCCTGCTCAGCTGGTGAATATGGGAATATTGAGGCAATGTTACAATTGTCTCATGTACACGGACAACCCTCTCCTTCTCCCACAAAACACAAACACATCTATCTGACCCGACACCTGCAGCAGCTGGAAAGGCCCCAAAAGTTCCTCACCAAAATGATAAAGGGTCTCAAAAATATGTCTTATGCTGCCCGACTGAAAGAACTCCAGCTCTATTCAGTCTCATACCGCTTGCTCAGAGGTGACCTGTGCCTGACATATAAGGCCATGTCAAACCCAGATTTGATGAATATGCTTCACCTCAAAAAATCTAGATCCCTTAGAACCACAAGGGCGGGAGACTTAAACCTTGACACAGTTATTAATAGAACGTGCTGGAGGGACAGATTCATCACCCAGAGACTCCCTATGCTGTGGAACAAAATCCCGGTACATGTGAGGCAGAGCACCTCGCTGGCCTTGTTCAAGAGGAATCTTGACCAATGGATGGGAGATCGCAGATATACCCCAGGGATTACTTCAGTGTCACTGCTTGACAGAGGCACAGCAAAATAATAGGCATAGTTTTATTCAAACTAAAGGGGTGGCGAAAGCCACATAACTATGGGCTAGGCTTATAAATGCCCTTGGGCAGATAGCCTAGTATGAACCTATGAACCTATGAACCTATGCGAGAGATGCAACTATATAGCCAAACTGGAGGCTGAGCTCTCTCAACATAGGACTGGTAAGACCAGACAGGAGGAGAAGGTAACTACACACACCACAAACCCAGTCTCACATAGTACTATCACAACTTCAAATCATACACATAAATACACAAAGACATATTCGGAGGCTCTGATCAAAAATCTACCAAAACAGCAGAGGCCACCAAAGCAGACACCCAAACAACTGCCACCTCAGGACACAACACATGCAACACATAGACCACATAGTCAGTGTGCCAAACAGTCACAGCCCTTAAGGCCAAACACAATGCCAGACACACTCGTCATTGGTGACTCCATAGTCAGACACACTGACGTCCCACTCACCAGATTGAACAAGGAAAAGGTCACAGTAAGCTGCCTGTCGGGCGCTAGAATCCGCCACATAACACAAGCACTCAGGTCTCTCAACAGCAGGTACAAGTACGACTCTGTCATTGTCCACGCTGGTGTGAACGACCTGAGACGTACCTCCTTGGACTACATGAAGAGAGACATAGAGGAGCTCTCTGATTATGTAGCCCAGGCAGGTATGACCCTGACCTTAAGCAGTATCCTACCTTCACCAAGAATGATGCCACAATACAGAGACAAGATGATCAGCTTCAATAATTGGCTTAAACTCTGGTGTCATTCAAAGAGGATCCAATGTCTGTCTGCCTGGGATGACATGCTGGACAAGCCACGCTGCTTTGCAAGGGATGGCTTGCACCTGTCACCCCTGGGCTTCCGGATATTGGCAAAGGCTCTTGCCACCACCATAGTGCCTTTTTTAGGCAAGGCTCAAATTCTAAACCTACCACCCTAGAACACAAAAAAGGAAAAAAATAAGGGTAATGCTGCTCAATGCCAGAAGTCTCAACCTCAAGATGCACGCACTCGAGGCCCTTCTCAGTATGGAGAACATCGATGTCTGTGCTGTGACTGAAACCTGGTTCAAGGCTCCCAAGAGCACCCTGGCACTATCAGGCTTTACCTCATATCATGCGTTCCGGCCCCAAAATCCGGACAACACCAAGAAAGGAAAGGGGGTGTCTATATTCATCAAGAACACCCACACCTCAAGGTTGGTGGCAACGCACGATGCATCAGAGACCATCCAGGTGCAATTAACCATAGGCAAGACTGCTCTGCAATTTGTAGCATGTTACAGGCCACCCTCTCAATCTCAGGAACCTCACATAGCTTTCCTGAAAACACTGGAGGGGATAAATGTATCTCCAAACACCATCATACTAGGTGATTTCAACTAGCCGAATATAGACTGGGATCACTACTCAAGCCCCAACACTCTAGCCCAAAGGTTCCTAGAGTTCATAAACTCAAATGCCATGGAACAACTAGTTACCATCCCCACAAGAGGAGATAACATACTAGATCTCATCATCACGAACATGGGGTCACAATGTTCAACACCTGAAGTATACCCTTCACTGGTGAGATCAGACCATAAACTAATCTCACTGGAAGTCCACATCCCGCCCCCACCTGAGATAAAAAAGACCACAGTGAAGAACTTCTCAAAAGCCGACTTCACACTTCTAAAGGCTAGTGTGGTCTCTTTTAAGGCCCCCGAGACTGCGGAAACCATTACTCAAGCCACTGAAAAACTTACAAATGCCTTCTACCAGCACCTACAGGACTGCATGGATCAGGCAATCCCAAACAAAACAAAGACTCTTTGTACCAAAGTCAAGCATCCAGTTTGGTGGACCCCAGCCATAAACAAGCTCTACAACAAAAGGAGGAAGCTACTACAAGATAGAGCAAAATCCTTAAAAGGGAAAACACCCTTGATCATTATAAGTAAAAAATTAAGATCTCTCATAAAATCATCCAAGGCAAATTTTGAGAGAAAAGTCGCTAAGGACTCAAAGGACAATCATAAGGCCTTCTTTAGCTATGTTAGAAACCTGGGAGGAAACTCCCACATATGCTCAGAATTAGTTCAAAATGATGTAAAAATTACTGAACCTACAGACATTGCCAACATACTGGCTGACAGGTTCAGTGCAAACTTCCAAAAGGTGAGATATCTATACCAGAGAATTATAGCCCCCCAAACAGCTCTAACACTCAGGTGAGAACTGCTCTCTCCAAGGCAAAAAACACAGCATCCATGGGACCAGATGGTGTCCCCGGATGTGTGCTCCACGAACTCAATGAGGAATTAAACCCACAGTTAGGGCAGCTGTTTAATCTTAGTCTCACCTCAGGATACGTGCCTAAGGAGTGGCGTACGGCAACTGTGGTCCCACTTCACAAAGGAGGTGCCTCCACCGACCCGGGAAATTACCATCCCATCAGCTTGACAAGCTTGATCTGCAAAGCTATGGAGAGGATCATAATGGAACTCATAAATAAAGACATAGGAGACTTGCAGACTTTGGATCCGACCCAGTTTGGCTTTGTCAAGGGCAGATCATGCCTTTTAAACCTGGTGGACTTTTTCGAAACAGTCACCAAGGCCATTGATGAGGGAAAGGCAGTCCACACAGCCTACCTTGACCTGGCAAAGGCTTTCGACACAATACCCCACTCAGGTATCATTGAAAAACTCATCAGCTTAAATGTAAACCCATAGGTCACAAGATGGGTTGCAAATTGGCTAAGTGACAGAACCCACAGGGTCAGAGTTGCTGGCGCCATGTCAGACTCAAAGCCTGTCACAAGTGGTGTCCCACAGGGCTCAGTCCTGGGGCCTCTCCTGCTCGGCATCTACTTTTCAGAAGTACAAGCAAACACAGGAGGATTATGGCTGACAAAATTTGCAGATGACTGCAAACTGGGCGCCATAGTTGAGAACACATCTGACACAGATATCTTTCAGAAGGGTCTTATAGAAATGGAAAACTGGTGCCAGAACCATGGCCTAAAGTTAAACACCAAAAAATGCATAGTCATACCCTTCGGGAAAAACAAGGTTATCCCTAGCTACCATATAGGCGGCAACCCACTAAGCACAGAAGAGGTTATCAGGGATCTGGGTACCCAGGTTGACAGTAACCTTTCATTTGATACTCACGTTGCCAAAGTAGTTAGGAAGACCTTCTACATTGCCCACCTGATCATGAAGGGATTCACATCTAGATCAAGGGAAGTCATTGTCCCCCTGTACTCATCACTCATCAGGCCAATGATTGAGTACAATGCCCCATTCGGAATGTATCTGACACGACACCTGCAGCAACTGGAAAGGCCCCAAAAGTTCCTCACCAAAAGGATAAAGGGTCTCAAAAATATGTCCTATGCTGCCCGACTGAAGGAATTTCAGCTCTACTCAGTCGCTTACCGTCTGCTCAGAGGTGACCTGTGCCTGACATACAAGGCCATGTCCAACCCAGAATTGATGAACATGCTTCACCTCAAAAAATCTAGATCCCTCAGAACTACAAGGGCGGGAGACTTAAACCTTGACACGTTATTAATAGGACGTGCTGGAGGGACAGATTCATCACCCAGAGACTCCCTATGCTGTGGAACAAAATCCCAGTACATGTGAGGCAGAGCACCTCGCTGGCTTTGTTCAAGCGAAATCTTGACCAATGGATGGGAGATCGCAGATATACCCCAGGGATTATCTCAGTGTCACTGCTTGAAAGAGGCACAGCAAAATAATGGGCATAGTATCCTCCAAACTAAAGGGGTGGCGAAAGCCACAAAACTCTGGCTAGGCTTATAAATGCCCTTGGGCAGATAGCCTAGTATGAACCTATGAACCTATGAACCTATGATGTATCTGACAACATGTGAATCAGCTGGAGTCTTAAGGTCAACATGTCTGCAATCAATGACTCCCATAACCTCAGAATAATGGGTAACGGTATAAAACATTCACACAGGTGTGGTTCTTTGCTTTGCAGTCTTTGGGAACCATGCATGCTCCTTTACATGCTGCAGCACAATTTTGAAGAACTGGTGTAGGGTATATGAGGCTGACATCAGTGAAATTCCTACAGTGTCCTCTAAAGTCACGAAATGGTCCCTGAGCTAGGATATTTAAAACTATACATACCTTAATCTTTACTGGTAGGGGCTGGCCATGCATTACCCATAATTCCACATGAAGGGGAAGTAATTCAACAAGCTCTTTTGTGGTGCCCCTGTCCATACAAAAGAGGTCCACTATCTACTGGTCAGCCACATTGTGGTTGGTTAGGAAGTGATGATGCCATCTGGACTGGCACAGAAGGTTTATAGTGCTCACCATCATAGACACTGGCTCTAGCAGTGGTCACTAATGTGCTGCATTGCTGCAGTTGCTCTTATTGCAAACACTATTGTATCCTGCATCCTGCATCCTTTATGCCTTTTCCTGGTGTTCAGAATAGGTGAATTCTGTAGTACAGAGCACTTGTTTTATACTTTATTGAATTGTTCCACCATGTTTGGTAGGGTCATATGCATTTATTGCTGTTTTTTATTTGTATCACGGACTTTATTTCTACATCATTATCTGGTCATTTGCAAAAGTTACTTACTGTGCTATTTTTATCAAAGCTCAGTCTTGCCAGCTGTGCCCCCAGACAGCCAACCCCCTTTGTTTCTTGGCTTTCATTCTTAATTTGCACAATTTATTTATTTATTTTACATTTGGTTACCGGGAAAGTCTCCACATATAACAATGCACATACAATGCAAGTATTATTGATTACAATTTCACAGTTACAGAAGTAAGACATTTTCCCTTTTATATCATTTCCCAGATACAGACCAGGATACTTTACATAATACATCAAAACCATAATGATAGACAATAACTGATAACATCTGTAATTGGGTGAGTTAAGAGAAGCTATTCAGTTTGAAAGGTGAAGTTGTAAATATAATGCTGGAAGGATGGTTTAGGATAGACTTTACTGTTAGAAGGGAGACGCATTTTAGGTAGATAAGTTAGATGACAGGTGGTAAAGGCAGAGCAGAAGAGATACAGAGACTATTCTAAGGTTTAGGCTTAGGGCAAGAATGAATTGCAGAAGGAAGAAAAGGAATTTCAGGCTGAAGGGAGGATAAATGCCTGATAGAAAGCTGTAAGAGGTAATCCTGTGAGACCTGAGGTCTAGCCTGGATAGTTACAGTTACATATCCACTTGGCTTGTAAGAGTGATTTTAGGGATTGTTTGAATAGGGTTAAGGAGGAAATTGCAGTTATGTTAGTGGGCAAAGTGTTCCACTTTTTGGCTATGAAATTTGAGTATAGGGAAGATCCAGCAGAGTTGTAAGGTTTAGTGACTTGAAGGAGAAGTTTATTATTGGATCTATGTAATGTCTATGAATAACATCCATATTGGCCTATTATGTTTATAATAAAGTTAATTTGGAAAGAGCTGTGGTTTATTATTAAACTTCCTATGAAATATCTTTTTAATCTCTTTAATATGTATAGCCCACTTCCACCTTGTCATAATGATGGAGTGAGCATATGTAGCATTAAAAACCAGTCCTGATCCCATGGGTTTCATGTTAAAATGTTTTAAGAATTGTGTTTTAGGTAAATAATGGCATATTCCAAGTAGCAAGGTGATTATAACAGTATTAATGAGCAGTATTAATAACTATGGTATAAAGATATGTGTTAGGAAACATTGACATGCTGCCTCAGTGCCTCTAGTCTGTACGTGAAACAGAATAATCAGATATGGCTACACCTAGACTTTTACTTATACCCGAGTTGTATTTGTCTGTAAATTACAGAATACAAAATTGTCACTTATAGTATATATATATATATATATATATATATATATATATAGTTGCTATTCTATGTTCCTCACTTTTCACTCTCAGTTGATTGTTGTTTTTCTGCATATTGCATAACAATGATGTTTGAAAATGAACCCTAGTGACCCAATCCCCTACCAATAAAGCAAACAAGCAAACAAACAAACAAAATGTGGAATGAAAAAAAATGAGTATCAAGGGATTTCAAAAACAGAAAATCAAAGGGTTCACAGACTTAATTCTGGTTTATCTTAATAATAAGTAGCTATATGCTGACAAGCTCTCACGTCTATACTAAGCCAGTGGTATGTCAGGGTAGTGTATGTCCACCATTGCAAGTACAGTCAACAATGCATGGCAGAAGTACTCTTGAAGATGAATGAATAGTTCAAAAAATGATAGTAGGATATATAGTTCATTTGGAAGATATAGACAGTGTGTTTTTACTTTGAATTATGATAGATGGAAAGGACAAAGGGAGAAGATTGAGAAAAGGGAGGAAAAAAAGAGATGCAAAAAGGAATAGAGAGGACTGATTTATAATGATTAATTTTGCATAGTTGGAAGTTTATAGTAAGTGACTCCTGGAATGGATTCACAGAATATAGTCTATTTATCTAATTAAAGTATGAATGATGTTAGGGCTATGTGATAATATGTACAGAATACTTCTTCAAAAGGCAGAGAAGGATCTGGCTGATCATTGTATCCCTGGGCTGGAACTTAACATTTCATTTAAAACTATGCCTTTTGAATGGCTATTAAATGAGTAGCTGTTTTTTATTCTTTTCTTTTCTTTTATGAGGAAAAACAAGTTATAGGCAACAGGGTTTGACATAGCTTGACAAGACAACGCACAGCTCAACTCAAAGAAGTCTATAGGCCACAGCAGATAAGGTCAGGGTTTTAAAGTTCAAAGTCTCTCTAGATAAACATTGTTCTTTAATCCTTGTATTCTTTTGAAGTTCTTTAGAACAAAGGACACAGCTGTCATAGCTGACATAAAAGTTAAGGTAGTCACCTCATATTCCCAAGTATTCACCACCAACCAATGCCTGTGTGGAATTTGCATTTTCTCTCTGTGTCTCTCTGGGGTTCCTCCTTAAACATGCTGGGTGTTTCCACTTCAAACTTACCCTGTAATGGAGTTGTGGGCAGCAGCACAGACTCTAAATGGTATCTACATTCTAGATGGCATCTGTCAGGGAAATAGTTGTATAGACTAACCAATTTTTGCATCAACTGTGGTGCAGAGTATCCTCTAGATAGCAGAACATAGATTGCAGACTGTGCACTATGTCAGGGCTAGCCACTTCACCCAACAGTGTAAATATTGGCTCTAGGTGATTTTGTCATGTTGATTAATGTTACTAAAAATAGGCATGGGTATTTTACAATGATAAATGGGTTGACGACCTAACCTAGGCCAGGAATCCATGTAAACAGTGGGAGGGGTCTAAGTGCCCCTATTGGCCAGTGTCAATAAGCTACTGGCTGGCAGGTTGGTGCCTAGTTGCCTAGCTAGGTTACTTTGGATAGCTCTGTTGAGCAAAATCTGGATGTAAATCCAGCTTGCCAATATTACTTCACTGACAGGATGTAGCTTGGATGTGGATGACATGATGGTAAAGAGGAGGCTGATATCCTCTGTATCCAGGTGACAAGATGGAAGGGCAGTGCAGCAGTTATACTTGGCTTGAGATCCAAAGTCTACCACTCAAGGGGAGGACAGTCTAGAAATGGTGTCAGAGTTGTGGTGAGAGAGAGAGTTGATTAGATTCTGATGTAATGATAAGGCAGTATACATAATCTCAAACCTATGCCTCACAGCAGGGTTGTGATAGCAAGGAAAAGAGTGCATTCGGGTAGCAGTTGCAGGCCCTACTAGATAAGGCAAGCTAAAATGAGTTGGTGATAATGGGGGAACTGGATTCACATAATGGAACAGACAGAACAGGATATGAAGACTGCCTGGGTCCACATGGATGAGGCAACAGGAATAAAGAAGGAGAGACTAGACATCTGTCTAGCAAATAGCTTAATGAAGGCCAACACATGGTTCAGCAAGAGAGACAGTCGCAAGATCACATACAGGAATCGCCAAAATTCAACTCAGGTAATTGTCTTCCTAGCAAGGAAAAATCAGCAATTGCAAAGTCATCTGCACTGAAACAGTTGGGCCACATCGTTTATGCCACAGCATAAACGACTGATTGCCACAGTTAGCTACAAGAAGTGGTCAGAGAATTATCTAAGGTCAACAGAGACAAGCTTGAAGACCTGGAAGTTGACTGGGGAGAAACATAAAAGTTCGATTAAATACTCATGTCTCTAGAGCCTTAAGAAGAAAAGAAGAAATGGAGATCTCATACCATATTAGAAGATGTCTCAACTTTACAAGTAATGTTGTGTCCTTTCTCTGAGCACAATAGGGTGCATATGACAATTAAGTGGTCTACAAGCCACTTGAAAAAAGATATGAGAGGAAGAATACACTTTCTCATTTTGGTTAATCAGAACTCCAAGCAATTTATAAGGAAGGAGGTTAGGTTGAGTCTTACATTAGATTTAATCCGAAAGTTGTTGTTGTTTGTCTTTTCGTCTTTTCCCAGTTAGGGGTCACCACAGTGGAACTCCGGTCCGCTAATGATTGGCAGTAGATTTTTTTATGGTGCCGAGTTGCCAGCCCAATGCCCAAACTTCAATGAAGGCACACCCATTCACACATGTCTTTCAAACCCCACTTGACCACAGGGAGGACATGCAGACTCCACACAGAAGGCACTCCAGCTGAGAATCGAACAGGAGAACCTCTTGCTGTGAGGCAACAATGCTACCGCTGCACCAGTGACTATCATAATTTTCACATGGTGGGAATCATTTAATTTTAACCATATGGATATTTGTCTAACTCTTAAAACAAAACTCCTAAGGGACTTAGACTCCAAGACTGAGAAAATAAGAATGAAAGTCGATTCTGCTTGTGGATTTAAAAATATCTAACTTTAAAGATAAGGCTTTGCTATTGTGATACAAAAGCTTAAAAAGACAGTTTTATGAACATTTAATGGATAAGTCCCAGCTGTATTTGAAAAGAGCAGCTCTCTGGGCCTGGACAAAATCTGATGAGCCTGCAGACCAAAACATAGGCATGTGAATGTCACGCTAAGTTGTCTTTGTGACAGCCACAGGCATATGATTACTGAGCAAAAAAGCATTAATGCAGAATTTCTGTCATACTATAGTAAATTGGATTCTGTTGCCTCAAAGCCTAATTTAGCTAATCATAAAGCTGTCTCAGAGGCTGAACTAAGTGGGACACCTTTCTTGCAGCTTGATGACATGCATAAGCATTTGTTGGCTTAGACTTTATCCGTAAAAGAAGGTTTGTTTTACAAGCCATATAATAAATAGGAAGCTCTATAAACTTCTAAAAGATCAGTTGACCCCTATCTTAGTCGTTCTGTTTAATTTTATTAAATCCTCTGGGACAATGCCCCTATCTATAACTGAGTCATATATTGTGGTACTGCCTAAGCTAGGAAAGGATCAATATGTCCATTTCCTTAATAAATATTGACACTAAGTTATATGCTAATATATTAGTGGACAGACTGAATAAATGTCTACATGGTCTAATACAACTGAATCCAGCAGATTATGTTAGGAAAAGATACAGTTCTGACTGCCTCCAGGTACTGCACCAGTATCTACAGGTTGTTAAGAGATATAATTGCCCAGCAACAGCAATCGTACTAGATTTTGAGAAAGCTGTTGACTCTATTAGATTGGAGTACTTATGGTTTGTCCTTGCTAAATATGGAATTTCACATGATTATAGCAAGAATGTAAAATCATTATACTCTTAGCCAAATGTAAGAATCATATCATGAAGATATCTTTCACAACCCTTCTACTTAGGAAAAGGGGCCAGACAAGGGTGCCCCTTCTTCTCTTTCTTATTTCTACTTTCAGTACAATCTTTACCCCTTCTGATAAAGCAAAGAATCTCCCTATAAGGTTGAGAATTAATGGGAACTGTATCCTGAATCTTACTATTTACCAGCAATTGCCTTCTCCTAACAGAACACCCCTAAACAGATATCCTTTGTTTACTCAAGCTATTAGAGAGATGGCTCATCTGGCTTATAAAACCATGACTTTCCCAGCTAATATGCCAGATATGGATTTTAAAAGAAGCAGCTTGTCACCCCCTATAGCCTTGTGTAACACTCCTCCAAAATATTTGGGTAACAATCTAGCTAAGAACTACTCAGACATGCTTCAGCTTAAAACTAAAGCCTCTGTGGGCTAACTTTTTATGGTAGTTCACTCATGGAGGAAACTACATCTGTCATAATGGGGACATAGCTCTGCAATACAACTTATGTAGCACCTTAAATTACTGTATATTTTTGCACAATCTTTTTATACCCCTACATATAAATGGATTAGGAAACTTATAATCTTAATGTTGCAGTTTGTATGGGAGGGAAAAAGACAAAGTTCCTCAAGAACAGCTCTCTTCTTGTCATGAAAACATTGTGGCACAAGTTTGCCTGACATTGGATGTTTGGCCAGAGCAATGACCTTGCTTCCATATTTAGAGTGGGTGGAAATTCCTTCCTCACTTTGGTCAAAGTTGGAGGCAAATCTCTTTAACAATTCATCACATAAGTTATTGCTTTACTGCTATTCTTCCCTTCCATCCCAACTTAAATGTTGGCTGCCCTTTAATATAGTTCACAACGTGGTTAAGAATTGTACAGCCCCTATCCTTTACTTGACATTTGTTACAAGAAAGTCCCTATTTGGGGAAACCCTCTTTTAAAGATAGATGTGAAGGCTCTGAGGTGGACAACATGGGAAAATATTTGGTTACTAACTGCAGAGCAACCTTTAGGTCAGAACAATAATCAATTAACATTCTTACCTTTTGGTACTTTAACTGCAGAGCAACCTTTAGGTCAGAACAATAATCAATTAACATTCTTACCTTTTGGTACTTTAAAAGAAAAGTTTAACCTGCCCACCAAAGACTTTTGGAGACACCTACAGCTATGGCATGTGTTCTTTCATTCTCCTTACCAACTATGATTTAACTGCAAACTAAGTTCCTATAATGAAGTGCTTAGTCTGTTGCTAGGTCTTAGACCTATTTGTAATCATCTGAAACTCAACTTAATTTATATTCTATAATCCAAGTCTAACTGGGATAATATAGTGTCTTCACTGCAGGAACACTATGTTAAATTCAGGAGTCAAGGCAAGGAAGTAGATCACTGACTTACCATTTTATGTATCCTTACTATCACAAGCTATTAACTCATCAAATGAAGCTTATTTATCAAGGCTACTGAACCGCTGCTTGTTTAATAGAAAGAAAGTATAGTGAGGAGAGCAGTTGCAGAGCAAGATCCAGCACTGGGTGACATAAACAGTTGCCTAGGGCCTGTGTTGGCTGGTGGAGGGGGGCTGTCTTCCCCAAGAAAATAAAACCATTAAACCTTGCTTCCATCATCATGCAGCAAAAACATTAGGGTCTTCCAGGAGACAGTATGCCATCTTCCATCACCACACAGCACCAGCATTAGAATCTGGTATGATACAGCACTGTAATACAAGCCAAGCCAGCATCTATTCCATAAGGCAAGCCCAGTGGATCTTGCAGGAGACAGAAAGCCCCAGAAAGCCACAAGAAATTTAATTATTACATCTGTGCATTATCAGACTTGGAGCCATGAGTGCACAGATGTAGAGAAGTATGTGTGCGTGTGTGTGTGTGTGTGTGTGTGTGTGTGTGTGTGTGTGTGTGTGTGTGTGTGTGTGTGTGTGTGTGTTTGAAATGCCCCAGCTGAGGGCACTGTCTAGTTAAGTGACTTTGCTCAGAGTCAAACCCTGATCTTAATTACTAGCAAGCAAGTGCCTTAAGCCTCCACATCAGAAGCCAGGTCTCCTTCAAATTTTTTTTTTGTAAATGATGAGTACAGTCTGTCAGTGTCAATCTCAAAGATTCATGGTTGTACTGTTATATGTCAGTGGTGGTAGCACACTTGCTTTTGGTGCAGAAAGCTGTTGATTCTCCTCCCACACCAGGTAGACTGATTGCTGACACACATCAGTTTTTAATGTAACTCAGGCAATCTATTCTTCAAGGGCAGCAGGCAATGAATTTGTAGATGAAACACTGAAATGCAAAATTGTTTGCCAACAGCTACCTCTTCATTAGTTACAGTTCTGTTTAATATGGAATTATTCAGATGACGTTTACTTCTCTAGTGATTGTGCATATTGAATGATATTGGTGGATTATAATGACTGCAGTTTGAGTGGCATTTTATGGTTGAAAAGTGCTAAAATGGGTAGTTTCATCATTATTGGTTTATACGTTTTGTTTCACTGCTTACTGAATAAATGTTAAAAACTACAAATTTAAAACACACCCTAACAAGTGATGCTGTATTAAACAAGGAAAGCAATATAATACAATCAGGGGAGGTGAATTAAAGAACACATGCATATGAACATAAAAATGAGTGCAGGGGACCCATACTTTGAAAACAGCCCAAAAGTACACTTAATCTGTCACTGGTGAAATGCATTTTCTATAAATGTAGGCTTTAATGCAGTTTCATTGAATGAGAGTTTCAAGGGCAGAGATATTTACTGTTGCTCGTGCCAAGTCGATTTCATTGTGAGACTCTATTGCTCCGTTTAGCAAATGGTTATCAGTGTTGTGCTATAAAATTTGAAATAAAAGTTTTAAATTAAATCCAGATATCTATAATCATTGTAGAAGTAAAGAATAAAATAGTATACACACTGACAGGTTTGAACAATATTTATAGTAAGTGGTGAGAGATGGCCAGGTAATTGAACACTAGAATGGCTGTTCCATTACCCTGCCTAGACCCATTTGACCATGATCTGGCTGTAAGTTGTGTCCCTCCTCTTATGTAGATCAAGTTCATAAATTCTAGAGCTGTTACAGGTCCAAGCTCTTTGGATTCAGGTAACAAGCCCACTATCTCTTGTTTCTAAATGAGTTTTACATTCTGAAGCCTCCTTATGCAAATTGGTGAAGTGTTCTCCAACTCTAAGTCTGCATAAATACTAGACCATTTGATTTCTTCAGCTATTTGCAGTTACAATGCTTTGTATAGCATATGAAGCGAAAACTGCTGAAAAGATTACAGCAGTATGATGGCCATATTTTGTTAAAAAGTATATCAAGTTCTTACACTGGGAACTCCCCAGTCACATGCTAAATGTTTCAGAGATAGATATGGGGGCATCCTAGCTATAATATTCTTGGCCTGTGGGATAGGCGGGCTCATACCTATCTTCTGAGTTTCTTGCTAAATAAGCACTTGGCCAGTTATGTTAAATTCTACTCAGCCTTCTGCTACACTTTTTCAATTTTCTATAATCTTTTACCCCTTCTCCTCCTTCATAATTTTATGATGGAGTAATCTAACTTTAATGGCACAGGAGTTATATCTGAGTAAGCAATAAGTCAAATAATTAGTATTATAATTTTAACTTTTGTAGATTAAGGTTTAGTTTCATTACTTTAGGTAAATGTTCATCCAATGTTTAATGTCCATTCTGTTTCCTATCAGGTTATAACTGTTTTGAATATATATCCATGAAGTTTCTTGTAAAAGTTTTGGCAATATAAAAAAAAGGAAGAATAAGAAGAAACAGCAGAGCTGAAGAAGAATGGCAGCACCTAAAAACACATGTGTGAGGACTACAGTGCAGATATGTGACTGAGACAGGTTTGAAAATAAGGTACATAAGGAAAGCTGGTGATGGAATGCAGAAGCCAACAAAGAGGTCACCAAAAATGGAGGCTAAGAAAGATTACCGATTGGCAAACAGGCTAAGAGAATGGTTGCAACAGTAAAGAAGAAGGCATCAGAGGCACTCTACCAGCTTCTTGAAAGGAACCCAGCAGATGGTACAAAGAAACTCTATCAGGCTGCAAGGCAAAGACACAAAGATAAAGAAGATAGTCATCAAACACTCTTCTAAGGGATGCCAGCAACAATCTGCTCACCATTCCACAGGACATCAAAGAGAGACAGAAGGAGTACTTGCAGGAGCTTCTGAATGAAGAAAACCCCAGAGAAGCTGTACTTCTAGCAGAATAGAAAGAAAAGTGTTGGCAGACATTTGGAAAATAAGCACTGTAGTGCCAGTGTACAAAAATGAAAGAGGACATTCACAACTATGGGCAGCATAGAGGTATCAAACTCCTGTCACACCGCATGAAAGTTCTAGATGATTGATAAACAAATACGGAGAATAGTAGAAAGTAAGATGGGAAATGATCAGTTTGGATTCAGCTCAGTATGCAGTACAACAGGCACAGTGCTTGCAGTGAGACAGACAGTTGTAAAGAAGCTACAGCTGAGGAAACAGTCCAAATGCCCATTCCTAGACTTGGAGAAAGCATATGACAAGTTCCTAAGAAAGCTGATTTGGGCATCCCTGAGATGGTTCAAAGTTCTAGAAACATTGATAGAATTAGTACAAATTATGTATGAGGACCTAATGACAAAAGTATGAACAGTGTCCAAACTCACAGAGGGGTTCCCAGTGGGAGTGGGTGGGCATCAGGGCTCAGCTGTGAGCCCACTGCTCATCATATTAGTAATGTATATTAGCAAACAGGTACAAGAAGGCAGATCAACAAAGCTGCTGCATGTGGATGATGTGGCATTACAGACAGACCCTGAACAAGAACTTCAATAAATGATAAAGGAATGGAATATAAAGCAGAAGGCACACTGGATGAAACTGAATACAAACCAAACAGTTGTAATTACAGCAAATAAGGAAATCAAAAGAAGCTGAGAATTGATATAAGTGGAAATAGTTGAACAGGTTAACAACTTCAAGTTTCTGGGAGGGTTTAAGGACTGCAAACAACCAGTACAGAGGGCCAGGGGTAGGGTGTGTGAGAAGAATGACAAAGAAGCTAATAAGTAAATTGTACAAAGCAGTGGTGCAATCAGTACTACTGTATCATACAGAACTCTGGGCAGTGAATGCAAAACAGTTGAGGAAGCTAGAGGTGATGGAGATGAAGTGCCTGAGACAGGTGGTAGGATGCACACCGTGAGGCAAACAAAGAAATGATGACATAACAGCAGAAGCTAAAGTAGCTCTAATAGCAGAAAAGTCAAACAAAAAAGATTATGGTGTTCTGGCATGTGTGCAGAAAAGCAGTAGATAATCTGGTGAAGAAGATTTGGGACAGACAGGAAGATAGCATGATAGAAGGCCTACAGCAATCAGGCATGACTGTTGAAGAAGGTAGGAGGGTAGCACTGAATAAAGAGATACGGCAACAGTTGACGCGACACCCTGACCCCAAATAGAAAATGGGAAAAAGAGGCTTAATAATGAGGATGAGGACCCATAAATTTGACTTGTCTTATATGCAAGGCCATGGAAAGAATTATTGTGGACCTGATAAAATCACAGGACATCTTCAAATACTGGACCCATCCCACTTCAGTTTTGTCAAAGGTAGGTCATGCCTCTGAAACTTAGTAAACCAGTTAGGAACTCGGGTTGACAGTCACCTGAACTTTGACTACCATGTGTCCATGATAATGAGAAAATCGTTCTACATGGCATAAGTTATAAGTAAGGGCATGGCATCCAAATCTAAGGAGATTATAGTCCTACTAACCTACTATACTCAGCCCTCATTAGACCAATAATCAAATACAATGCACCCTTTGGCATTTACCTGACCAGGCATTTGCAACACCTGGGAGCAGCCACAGAGATTCCTCACTAAAAGAATATGGGGTGTAAATTATACATCCTATGTTGACCACCTCAAAGCCCTGTCACTGTACTCAGTCTCCTACAGACTACTGAGGAGTTATTTATGCCTAACTTACAAGGCATTCTCCGATCCAGCACTGATGGATCTGCTACACATTCACAAAACAAACAGCATTAAAATTACCCAATCTAAGGATCTAAACATTGTTTGTGACATAAACTAAACATGTTAGAGGGGCAGGTATGTGTCTCAGAAATTACCCCTTCTCTGGAACAGACTCCCCATTCATGTGAAACAGAGCTCTTCCCTAACCCTATTCAAACACAGTTTGGATCAATGGATGGGAAATTACAAATTCCCTGTGGACATTATGGACAGGGGCAGTTTGTAGATGCCGTAAGTCACATGCATTTACCAAAGCCATTCTATCCCATGGTTACTGATAATTGGGAAACTGGGGCATGAATGGCTAGGCTTATACAGGCTCTGAGGCCATTAGTCTAGTAACCTCCTATGAGCCTATGATCCTATGCATGCCACATGGAACACTGTACTCTGTGATGGGGTGAAAGAGGACAGAGTAAAGGGGAATTAGGATGGACAGTGATCAAGGTGAAAACCAACAGCAGATAAGATGAGGAGGTATAATTTTTTTTTTCTGACAACATTAGAACTACACCAGGCTAAGGGCAATGTATTATCTAGGTACACTCCTAAGATGTTAGCCTTAAGATTAATTTCTATTATCTGATACTTTGCAAGAGCACTAGTTTTACCAAAGGTGACTTTACTACAATTCTTTGCATTTAGAGTAAGACTATGAATAGAGTTATTAATCTGGCCAATGTCTTGTTAGACTAGTAGTGTATCAGAGGGTAAGTTTAGGATAAGACATAGCTTGCAGTCATATGCAAATTTAGTAAGACGTGTTTTATTAGAATTTGTCTGTACTTCAGAGAAACAGATACTAAAGGGGGAGAAGGCCTGGGACATAACTTTGTGGGATGCTACTGATTATATTATGTGTTCTGGACAGAGTATCATTTATTTTTATTGAGTGGGTTCTTTTAGATAGCCACATTAGCAATCCAGCAAACTACAAAGGGGTTGATTTTTAGTTGGGATGAATTATTCATTATGCCATAGGGGATGGTACAAAATGTGTTGTTTAAGTCTAAGAATAATGCTTAGTGTGGACAGGTAATCCTTCATCTAGGGCTTTGGTGACATTTTGGATGAAACCAGGAAGATTAAGAATATATAATCTACTCTTGGCAATGCTGAGCTACAAAGGGTGTAGAGTCTGTAGATTTTCTATGTTTATATTGATTATTCCCATGATGATAGATTCCATGGCTTTGTAGATAAGGCCAGTGATGGGCCTATAGTTACCTTGGTCAGTAGACAGGTCACCCTTATGGAAGAGGATAACTTTGGCATTTCTACTTTTTGCAGGTACATATACTGTTATGAGACTTTGAAAAAGTATTTTATGAGAGCTTTGGTAGATAATGCTTTAAATTTACTAGCAAGCAGCCAAGTATATTGTCTGAAACCACAAAGATGTTACTTTTGCTTTGTAGAGGACAGTTGAAACTTGGTTGATATTAATGATGTGTGGTTTGATCTGAGCTGGTACAGGAGGGACCAAATGTACAGTAGAGTGAACTTAAAGCTGCATTTATTAGGCTAGATGCTAGCTGTGGACTCTGAGTTAGTGAAGCCAGTATTGTTTATATTGAGTTCAGAGTACAGCAGTGTATTAATGAGGATTTTATGTACATTAAACTAAGGCATTATGGTTGTCCTTAATGCTGATGGCTATCTTGTTCTCACAGGTAGCCTTGGTGCTTCTCATAGCATTCTTGAGCTCCTTACTAATTTGGTTAAGTTTTGTTTTATGAGATGGGTTAGGGTAAATTTACATATAGCTAGTAGCTTACATTCCTTGTAATATAAACTTGCTTTTATTATCCCACCAAGTTGGATGTTAAGTACAATTATTGTTTTGCTGTGATGCAGTTTTCTTTATACAGTGATTTAATAGTCCATGCAAATGCTTCAATTATTGTTATGGTGTCAATGTACAGGGGTTTGTTGTGAATGTGTTATTTACATTTTGCAAAGATACATAAAATGTAATAACATCATTTGGTTTAAGTTCATTAATGTAAATGGATTACTAGGACTATGGAAATTGGCACTAAGACAGAAGGGATGGCTAAATGTTCTGATTTAACTACAGAAAGCAACATTTGTGGGCCTGTGCAGAGAGCAGTGGAGTTAGCTAAGACCAGGTGTAGGAGATCTGGACCTCTAGTAGGGAGTAGAAGTATTTAGTCCATGGAACTCAAGTTCATGATGACAAGTTGGGCCAGGTTAGCAAGGATTACTGGCTGGCTAGCAAAGAGGCTAAAAGAGTTGCTTCAATAGAAAAAGCAAGGTATCAGAGGCACTTTGCAAGCTTCTGGAAAGGAACTCAGCAAATGGTACAAAGAAACTCTATCAGGTTGAAAGGCAAAGACAGAAAGATAAAGAAAGTCATTACACACATATAATAAGGGATGCTAACAACAACCTGCTAATCAACAGGGGTGTAATTACTAATTAGATAAAACATTGTTTTATTTAAAGTCATTTGTACCAGTACTAAACTAAGGTCGAGGTTATCTGGGATGAAACACATGGCTATGAGGTCTTTGTTAAATATGGATATGCCCCAGCAATACTAGTTATTTTTGACAGATAGCAAACCCCAGAATAGAATGAATCCTTTGCAAAGACTGGAACCAGCTTTCAATAGCTACATAAATGTGAATGTTGTTCAGGGAAAGTCTTGCAAGACAGAGAGATAAAGAGAAAAGTACGGGCGTTGTTTAGAAGAGTTGGAGTACTTTGGAACTGAACTGGAATCTGGGGTTGGGAGACAGAGATGAACAGAGAAGCCCAGTAATGCTGAAATGTGAGACAAAGCATTGATCACATTGTGAAGTATGGCTTTACAAGAAAAAAGTGGGTGAGAAAAAATGAACTTTTGTTCACTTTGTTAAACTCGTGGGGCACTGAAAGGCATATACTCCACTTTATGTAATTAGTGTTTAGAACAGCACTAAAAGGAAAATAAGGGAAAAATGAGTAACTGTAAGTGAAACCATTTTTTTTGTAACAGTATTTTTCTAAAACATTTCATGATATAAATTGCATGTTATACAATAAAGCATTTTCAATCATTGCTGTATGTGATAAAGATACTAAAGTAAACAAGCAGTATATTATTATTCAGTCCAATTTGTTGTCATCTCCCCCTGCTTAAATGCAGTTAAGTTTAGTGCATTGCATATATTCTGTCCTGACAATTGTAAAATCAAAAATATTTTCTCTGAATGTATGCATTTCACATGCAGCAAATTTTACACCAGATATTTTATATTACTATCCTTACAGATTTAACAAAGGAATTTGATACCATTAGGCATGACCTGTTAATTGATACTTTGCTTTGTATAAAATCTGTAGTCACACAGGTGATTATTTTATGCTGTTGCTGTTTCCTGATAATAATCTGGGGATGATCATGCTGAGAAATATTGCTCCACAGAGTCTGATTTTATGGATCTTTCATTTATGTTTCTTTGCACTTAGAATTAGTTATATATGCTGATGATGTGATATAATAGCACATTACCCATAAATAATCTCAGTTTCCTCACCTACAGCATAACCTATCTTTTATAAACAGTACTTTTCCTGTAAACATTTTAGTGCAGAATATCAGAGTGACAAGTCTTTTTTAATCTTCAAAATACAGTGCATATGGAAGGTTATATATTATACAATGGTGGTCTTCAGTCTCTGCTTTTCTAATAATACATTTGATTAAAAGTATTTATTTTAGATATAACTTTCAAAATGACCTTCACATAAGATGTGTTTCACAAGCCCAGATCTCTGATGTCACAAGGGCTCTAAAGGACCTTTCATCAGACAAATATAAGATGGCAGTGGCTCACATCAGAGTGAATGACTTGGCATTCAAAATTCTGAGGAACATGCAGAGAGAGATATGACAGACCTCTCCATGCATGTGACACATTGCAGGCAAAACACAGGTCTTGAGTGGAATCCTTTGTTTCCCATGAATGATGCCTAGGGAAAAAAAAAGAAAAGATAATTGGCTGCAAAACTGGTTAAATATTTAGTGCCATTCCAGGGGGATCCATTATGTATCAACACGGACTGAGGTGCTTGACAGTCCAACTTGCGTCACCATGGATGGCATGCACCTCTAGGTTCATAAGTTCATAGGTGTGTACTAGGCTAATGGCCCTGGAGCCTTTACAAGCCTAGCCCATAGGATTGCCCTTGCATCATGCCACCCAACATTAGTTCCTAGTGCCTCTGTCAAGTAGACACACTAGATTGATCCCCAGGGTGAATTTTCTATTTCCCATCCACTCATCAAGATTTCTCTTGAAGAGGGCCAGTGAGGTGCTCTGCTTGACATGTATGGAAAGTCTATCCATAGCATGGGCAGTCTCTGGGTTATGAACCTGTCTCTCCAGTATGTTCTGTTGATTGTGGTAATGAGGTTGAGGTCTCTGGAGTGTGTGGTGCAGAGAGATTGAGATTTATTTAGATGTAGCATTTCTAACTGTGCTGGGTCAGACATGGCTTTGTAAATCAAGCAGAGACCGCCTCTAAGTAGGCAAAATGAGACAGAGAATAGTTGGAGTTTTTTTAGTCTGTCCATATAGGACAAATGTTTAAGACCTAGGATCCTCTTTGTGCGATAGTTTTGTGGCCTCTCCAGTTGATGCAGGTGTCTAGTGAGGTACATGCCAAATGGGGCATTGTACTCGATGATTGCCTAATGAGGGAAGAGTAGCGGGAAACAATGACCTCTTTCTTCCTGGATGCAAAACCCTTAGTAATGAGATGTGCCACATAGAAGGACTTTCTGACCACAGTGGCAAGTTGGTGGTCAAAAGAGAGGTTGCTGTCAATCTGTGTTCCTAGATCTCTTATAACGCCTTCTGTGTTCAGTAGACTACTATCAATGTGGTAATTCAAGGGAACTAGGCTTTTCCTAAGGGGGATGACAACACATTTTTTGGCATTGAGCTTAAGGCCATGGTTCTGGCAACAGTTGCTGGTCTAATTGAGGCCTTTCTGTAGGATGTCAACATCACTCGGGGAGTTAATAATAGCTCCCAACTTGCAATCATCTGTGAACTTTATCAGCCAGAGTCCCTTCGTGTTGGCCTGGACTTCAGAGAAGTAGATACCAAACAGGAGAAGACCCAGGACAAAACTCTGTGGGACTCCACTCATAACTGCTGTACCAGTTTTATAAACTTTAACATCGCCATAGGAATAGGGGGGAATCTGTTTCAGAACAGATGAGAAAACAGCAAACAAAGTCAACAAATATATCAAATAATTCAGTCAGGCAAAAAAATTAACACAATGCAGAATTCTGAACACAAAGTGCCAAGGAATATACTTATCAACCTTATAATTACAGGTTGTTTGAGAATCACCTCAGTCAGAACACAAGGAGATTTTAACACTGTATGCAGGAATTTACAAATAAGGAGTATTTTTAAATCATCAAGCCTTGAAACAATCAGATACCACAAAAGCTGTAAGACCAGATTTATAATGTTTAACACCACCACAGGAATAGGGGGGATCAAGTTTCAGAACAGATGAGAAAACAGCAAACAAAGTCAGAAAATATATAAAATAATTCAGTCAGGCAAAAAAAAAATAAGACAATGCACAACTCTGAAAAGATAAAGTGCCAAGACATGAACTTATCAAGCTTACAATTCCAGATTGTTTCAGTTGCACTCCAGTCAGAACACAGAGATTCTAACAGTGTATGCAGGAATTTACACATAAGGACTATTTTTTAATTCAGCAAGCCTTGAAACAATCAGATAACATGAAAGCTGTTAGACCAGTTTTATAAACTTTAACCAGCCCCCCCCAACCCCTAGAATAGGGTGAAACCCAGTTTCAGACCAGATGAGAAAACAGCAAATAAAGTCAGCAAATATACAAAACAATTCAGTAAGGCAAAAAATCAAGACAATGCAGAACTTTGAAAAGTTAATGTGCCAAGGAATATACTTATCAACCTTATAATTACAGATTGTTTGAGACGCACTCCAGTCAGAACACAAGGATATTCTAACACTGTATGCAGGAATTTACAAATAGGGACTACATTTAAATCAGCAAACCTTAAAACAATCAGATAACACAAATCCTGTTGTACCAGTTTTATAAACTTTAACACCACCACAGGAAGAAGGGGGACCAGTTTCAAAACCGATGAGAAAACAGCAAAGTCAGCAAATGTATAAAGTAAATCAGTTAGGCAAAAAAAAAAATAAGACAATGTAGAACTCTGAAAAGTTAATGTGCCAAGGAATATACTTATCAACCTTATAATTCCAGATTGTGTAAGAAGCACTCCAGTTAGAACACAATGAGATTCTAACAGCACATGCAGGAATTTATAAATATGGACTAATTTTAAATCATCAAGCCTTGAAACAATCAGATAACACAAATGTTGTTAGACCAGTTTTATAAACTTTAAAACCACCACAGCAATAGTGGGACAACCAGTTTCAGAACAAAAAAAAAACAACAAAGTTGGCAAATATATAAAATAATTCAGTCAGGCAAAAAAATTAAGACAATACAGAATTCTGAAAAGTTCAAGTGCCAAGGAATATACTTATCACCTTAAAATTCCAGATTGTTTGAGAAGGACCCCAGTCAGAACATGAGATTCTAACACTGTATGCAGGAATTTACAAATAGGGGCTATTTTTAAATCAGCAAGCCTTGAAACAAGAAGATAACACAAAAGCGGTTAGACCAGATTTATAAAGTTTAACACCACCACAAGAATAGGGGGGACCAGTTTCAGAACAGATGAGAAAAAAGCAAATAAAATCAGCAAATATACAAAACAATTCAGTCAGGCAAAAAAATTAAGACAATGCAGAACTCTGAAATGTTAAAGTGCCAGGGAATATTCTTATCAACCTTATTATTCCAGATTTTTGAAAAGAACTCCAGTCAGACCACAAAGAGATTCTAACAGTGTATGCAGGAATTTACAAATAGAGACTATTTTTAAATCAGCAAGCCTTGAAACAATCAGATAACAGAAAAGCTCTTAGTCCAGTTTTATAAATTTTAACACCACCATAGGAATGGGGGGGGGGGGGCAGTTTCAGAGCAGATGAAAAAACAACAAACAAAGTCAGCAAATATATAAAATAATTCAAACAAGCAAAAAAAATTAAGACAATGCAGAACTCTGAAAAGTTAAAGTGCCAAGGAATATACTTATCAACCTTATAATTCCAGATTTTTTTAAAGCAACCCAGTCAGAATAAAAGGAGATTCTACCACTGTATGCAGGAATTTACAAATCAGGACTATTTTTAAATAATCAATCCATGAAACAATCAGATAACACAAAAGCTGTTAGACCAGATTTATGAAGTTTAACACCACCACCATAATAGGGGGAAACCAGTTTCAGAACAGATGAGAAAACAACAAACAAAGTCAGTAAATATATCAAATAATTCAGTCAGGCAAAAAAATTAACACAATGCAGAATTCTGAACACAAAGTGCCAAGGAATATACTTATCAACCTTATAATTACAGGTTGTTTGAGAATCACCTCAGTCAGAACACAAGGAGATTTTAACACTGTATGCAGGAATTTACAAATAAGGAGTATTTTTAAATCATCAAGCCTTGAAACAATCAGATACCACAAAAGCTGTAAGACCAGATTTATAATGTTTAACACCACCACAGGAATAGGGGGGATAAAGTTTCAGAACAGATGAGAAAACAGCAAACAAAGTCAGAAAATATATAAAATAATTCAGTCAGGCAAAAAAAAAATAAGACAATGCACAACTCTGAAAAGATAAAGTGCCAAGACATGAACTTATCAAGCTTACAATTCCAGATTGTTTCAGTTGCACTCCAGTCAGAACACAGAGATTCTAACAGTGTATGCAGGAATTTACACAAGGACTATTTTTAATTCAGCAAGCCTTGAAACAATCAGATAACATGAAAGCTGTTAGACCAGTTTTATAAACTTTAACCAGCCCCCCCCCAACCCCTAGAATAGGGTGAAACCCAGTTTCAGACCAGATGAGAAAACAGCAAATAAAGTCAGCAAATATACAAAACAATTCAGTAAGGCAAAAAATCAAGACAATGCAGAACTTTGAAAAGTTAATGTGCCAAGGAATATACTTATCAACCTTATAATTACAGATTGTTTGAGACGCACTCCAGTCAGAACACAAGGATATTCTAACACTGTATGCAGGAATTTACAAATAGGGACTACATTTAAATCAGCAAACCTTAAAACAATCAGATAACACAAATCCTGTTGTACCAGTTTTATAAACTTTAACACCACCACAGGAAGAAGGGGGACCAGTTTCAAAACCGATGAGAAAACAGCAAAGTCAGCAAATGTATAAAGTAAATCAGTTAGGCAAAAAAAAAAATAAGACAATGTAGAACTCTGAAAAGTTAATGTGCCAAGGAATATACTTATCAACCTTATAATTCCAGATTGTGTAAGAAGCACTCCAGTTAGAACACAATGAGATTCTAACAGCACATGCAGGAATTTATAAATATGGACTAATTTTAAATCATCAAGCCTTGAAACAATCAGATAACACAAATGTTGTTAGACCAGTTTTATAAACTTTAAAACCACCACAGCAATAGTGGGACAACCAGTTTCAGAACAAAAATAAAAACAACAAAGTTGGCAAATATATAAAATAATTCAGTCAGGCAAAAAAATTAAGACAATACAGAATTCTGAAAAGTTCAAGTGCCAAGGAATATACTTATCACCTTAAAATTCCAGATTGTTTGAGAAGGACCCCAGTCAGAACATGAGATTCTAACACTGTATGCAGGAATTTACAAATAGGGACTATTTTTAAAATCAGCAAGCCTTGAAACAAGAAGATAACACAAAAGCGGTTAGACCAGATTTATAAAGTTTAACACCACCACAAGAATAGGGGGGACCAGTTTCAGAACAGATGAGAAAAAAGCAAATAAAATCAGCAAATATACAAAACAATTCAGTCAGGCAAAAAAATTAAGACAATGCAGAACTCTGAAATGTTAAAGTGCCAGGGAATATTCTTATCAACCTTATTATTCCAGATTTTTGAAAAGAACTCCAGTCAGAACACAAAGAGATTCTAACAGTGTATGCAGGAATTTACAAATAGAGACTATTTTTAAATCAGCAAGCCTTGAAACAATCAGATAACAGAAAAGCTCTTAGTCCAGTTTTATAAATTTTAACACCACCATAGGAATGGGGGGGGGGGGCAGTTTCAGAGCAGATGAAAAAACAACAAACAAAGTCAGCAAATATATAAAATAATTCAAACAAGCAAAAAAAATTAAGACAATGCAGAACTCTGAAAAGTTAAAGTGCCAAGGAATATACTTATCAACCTTATAATTCCAGATTTTTTAAAAGCAACCCAGTCAGAATAAAAGGAGATTCTACCACTGTATGCAGGAATTTACAAATCAGGACTATTTTTAAATAATCAATCCATGAAACAATCAGATAACACAAAAGCTGTTAGACCAGATTTATGAAGTTTAACACCACCACCATAATAGGGGGAAACCAGTTTCAGAACAGATGAGAAAACAACAAACAAAGTCAGTAAATATATAAAATAATTCAGTCAGGCAAAAAAATTAAGACAATGCACAACTCTGAAAAGTTAAAGTGCCAAGGAATATACTTATCAAGCTTATCATTCCAGATTGTTTGAGATGCACTCCAGTCCGAACACATGGAGATTCTTATAGTGTATGCAGAAATTTGCAAATAGAGACTATTTTTAAATCAGTAAGCCTTGAAATACTAAGATAACACAAAAGCTGTTAGACCAGTTTTATAAAGTTTAACACCACCACAGGAATAGGGGGGAACCAGTTTTAGAATAGATGAGAAAACAGCAAACAAAGTCACCAAATATATAAAATAATTCAGTCAGTAAAAAATTAAGACAATGCAGATATCTGAAAAGCTAAAGTGCCAAAGAATATACTTATCAACCTTATAATTCCAGATTATTTGAGAAGCACCCGAGTCAGAACACAAGAAGATTCTAACTCTGTATGTAGGAACTTACAAACAGGAACTATTTTTTAAACCAGCAAGCCTTAAAACAATCACATGACACCAAAGCTCATAGACCTGCTTTATAAAGTTTAACCCTACCACAGCAATAGAGGGGAACCAGTTTCAGAACAGATGAGAAAACAGCAAACAAAGTCAGCAAAGATATAAAATAATTCAGTCGGGGCAAAAAAATTAACACAATGCAGAATTCTGAAAAATTAAAGTGCCAAGGAATATACTTATCAACCTTATAATTCCAGATTATTTGAGAAGCACCCCAGTCAGAACACAAGAAGATTCTAACTCTGTATGTAGGAACTTACAAACAGGAACTATTTTAAATCAGCAAGCCTTGAAACAATCAGATAAAACAAAAGCTGTTAGACCAGATTTATAAAGTTTAACAGCAGCACCGGAATATGGGGGGGGGGGGTTCAGAACAGATGAGAAGACAGCAAAGTCAGCAAATATATAAAATAATTCAGTCAGGCAAAAAATTAAGATAATGCACAATTCTGAAAAGTTAAAGTACCAAGAAATATACTTATTGGGCTTATAATTCCAGATTGTTTGAGATGCACTCTAGCTAGAACATGGAGATTCTAACAGTGTATGAAGGAATTTACAAATAGGGACATTTTTTTTTAAATCAGCATGCCTTGAAACCATCAGATAGCACAAAAGCTGTTAGATCAATTTAAAAAAATTTAATGCCACCACAGGAATAGGGGGGATCGAGTTGCACAAAAAAATGAGCAAACAGCAAAGTCAGCAAATATATAAAATAATTCAGTCAGGCAAAAAAAAATAAGTCAATGAGGAACGTTGAAAAGTTAATTTGCCAAGGAATATACTTATCAACCTTTTAATTCCAGATTGTTTCAGACGCACTCCTATCAGAACACAAAAAGATTCTAACAGCATATGCAGGAATTTACAAATATGGAGTGTTTTAAAATCATCAAGCCTTGAAACAATCAGAGAACCCAAAAGCTGTTACACCAGTTTTTTTTTTAATTTAAAACCACCACAGGAATAGTGGGAAACCAGTTTCAGAACAGATGAGAAAACAGCAAGCAAAGTCAGCCAATATATAAAATAATTCAGTCAGGCAAAAAAATTAAGGCAATGTAGAACTATGAAAAGATAAAGTGCCAAGGAATATACTTATCAGCCTCATAATTCCAGATTGTTTGAAAAGCACTCCAGTCAGAACAGATAGAGATTCTAACAGCATATGTAGGAATTTACAAATAGGGACTGTTTTAAATCAGCAAGCCTTGAAACAATCAGATAACACAAAAGCTGTTAGACCAGTTTTATAAACTTTCACACCACCACAGGAATGGGGGGGGACCAGTTTCAGAACAGATGAAAAAACAGCAAACAAAGTCAGCAAATATATAAAATAATTCATACAGGAAAAAAATAAGACAATGCAGAACTCTGAAAAGTTAAAGTGCCAAGGAAGATACTTATCAACCTTATAATTCCAGATTGTTTGAGAAGCACTTCAGTCAGAACACAAAGAGATTCTAACACCGTATGCAGGAATATACAATTACAGACTATTTTTAAATCAGCAAGCCTTGATACAATCATATAACACAAATGCTGTTAGACCAATTTTATAAACTTTAACACCACCACAGGAATAGCCGAATAGTTTCAGAACAGATGAGAAAACTACAAACAAAGTCAGCAAATATATAAAATAATTCAGTCAGGCAAAAAAAAAATAAGACAATGTAGAACACTGAAAAATTAAAGTGCCAAGGAATATACTTATCATCCTTATAATTCCAGATTGTTGAGAGGTACCCCAGTCAGAACACAAAGAGATTCTAACACTGTATGCAGGAATTTACAAACTGGGATGATTTCTAAATCAGCAATTCTTGAAACAATCAGATAACACAAAAGCTGTTAGACCAGATTTATAAGGTTTAACACCACCACTGTACTAGGGGAAACCACTTTCAGAACAAATGAAAAAACAACAAAGTCAGCAAACATATAAAATAATTCACTCAGGCAAAAAAAAACGACAATGCAGAACTCTGAAATGTTAAAGTGGCATAGTACATACTTATTAACCTTATAATTCCAGATTGTTTGAGAAGCACTCCAGTCAGAAGACAAGGAGGCTCTAACAGTATACGTAGGAATTTACAAATTGGGCTTATCTTTAAATCAGCAATACCTGAAACAATCAGATAACACAAAAGCTGTTAGACCAGTTTTATAAACTTTAAAACCACCATAAGAATGGGGAGGGACCAGTTTCAGAACAGATGAGAAAACAGCAAACAAAGTCAGCAAATATATAAAATAATTCAAATTGGCAAAAAAATAAGACAATGCAGATATCCGAAAAGTTAAAGTGCCAAGGAATATACTTGTCAACCTTATAATTACAGATTGTTTCAGAATCATCCCAGTCAGAACACAAGAAGATTCTTACAGTGAATGTAGCAATTTACAAATAGGGACTATTTTTAAATCAGCAAGCCTTAAAACAATCAGATAACACAAAAGCTGTTAGACCAGTTTTATAAAGTTTAACACCACCACAGGAATAGGGGGAACTAGTTTCAGAACAGATGAGAAAACAGCAAACAATGTGAGCAAATATATAAAATAATTCACTAAGTCAAAAAAATCAAGACAATGCACAACTCTGAAAAGTTGAAGTGCCAAGAATGTTCTTATCAACCTTATATTTCCAGATTGTTTAAGAAACACTCCATTCAGAGAACAAGGAGATTCTAACAGTGTATTCAGGAATTTACAAATAGGGAATGTAGCAATTTACAAATAGGGACTATTTTTAAATCAGCAAGCCTTAAAACAATCAGACAACACAAAAGCTCTTAGACCAGTTTTATAAACTTTAACACCACTACTGGAATAGGAGGACCCAGTTTCAGAAAAGGCAAGAAAACAGCAAACAAAGTCAACAAATATATAAAATAATTCAGTCAGGCAAAAAAAAATTAAGACAATGCAGAACTCTGAAAAGTTAAAGTTCCAGGGAATATACTTATCAAGCTTATAATTCCAGATTGTTTGAAAAGCAATCCAGTCAGAACACAATGAGATTCTAACAGCATATGTAGGAATTTAAACATAGGGACTATTTTTAAATCAGCAAGCCTTGAAACAATCAGATAACACACAATCCCCAGGATTCATGAAGCTCAGCGCAAGGCCGGTATTAGGCTTGCGCCGACCGTGTGGTGTGGAAAGCCTTAACAACTCTTGCTAATTTAAAAAATGTTGTATTTAAACCATTGGATAAAGGGAATAAATTAGTAGTGATGGAGGCCACTATGTATTTAGATATGTGTATGGAGCATCTAACAGATGTTAATACATATAGAATTGTGGATGCTCAGCATTATGTTTCTTCCATTGATGAATATATCACCCTTATGACTAAGGGTGTTAGATTAGGGTATTTTTCAGAGCATGAAGTTAAGCAAAAATTTAAAGTAGACGGTTGCAAGATGGCGTTATTTTATTGCCTGCCAAAAATACATAAAAATTTGTTAAAACCTCCAGGCAGACCAATAGTCTCAGGTAGACAGTATTTTTTGCATAACCTAGGTACTTTTTTACATCATTTTCTTCTACCATATGTGATTAAACTACCGTCATATATTTCAGATGTGTTTGATTTTTTGGACAAGATTAAAAGAGTAAATTTCAAAGAAAATATGTGTTGGGTCACCATTGACGTAAAGAGTTTATATACAAATATCCAACATAATTTTGGGATTGAAGCTATTAGACTCTTTTTGGGTGACTCACCAGTTACTGAGTATATAATAGAATTGGTGTATTTTTCACTTACGCATAATTTTTTTGAATTTAATGAAAGTATTTACCAGCAGATTTCTGGTACAGCAATGGGGGCAGCATTTGCCCCCATGTATGCTAACCTTGCTATGGGGTTATTTGAGCAAGAAATTATATATAAACACAACTTTTTTAATACACATGTTGTACAGTACTACAGATATGTAGATGATTTGGTATTCTTGGTAGATGGGAGTGAATTAGATATAAAAAATTTTGTAGTTGATTTGAACAAGAATAGATGGAATTTACAGCTAGAGGATTTAAAAATTGGACCTGTTGTTCCTTTTTTGGATGTTATTTTAGATATATCAGATGGTAGGAATTTAGTTACATGTTTGAATCGTAAATTTCAAAGTGGGTTTCAGTATTTATATGGCACTAGTGGCCATCCCCCACATACTTTGAATGCCCTTCCTTATAGTGAGATGTTACGGATATACAGACTCTGCAATAAGTCTGAAACTTTTGACAAAGAACTGACCTCTATGGTACAATCTTTTGTTTCTAGAGGTTACAGTTATAAAATTTTGCACAATAGTATGGATAGACTTTTTAGTGGACAAATTAAATATAATAAGAGCTTGAACACAAAACCTCTTGGGGTACAGGGGTTTGAGGTTAATAAAATTTGTGATATAAAGGAGTCTATCTATTTTGTAACTACATATGGCTCCTTTACAGATATATTTATAAAGATTGTTAGACAATTTTGGAATTTTTTATGTTCTTTAAATAGTGTGCAACAATGGATGAAGTTTAATCTACAATTTTCATACCGTAGGGGGAAATGTATTAAAGATTTTTTAGTTAAGAGTAGGTTTTGCATACCCCCAATTGTATTATATAAAATTCCTAGTAAGCAAGGTACATTTGGTTGTGGTAAATGCAAGGCTTGTAAATTCATTGTACCAACATTTGATGTTATTAATAATATCAAATTTAATGTTAAAAACATGTATAGCTGCAACACTATAGGTGTGATTTATTGTTTACAATGTCCATGTAATAAGTTTTATATTGGAGAGACTAAGAGGGCGTTTAAATTAAGACTTTTAGAACATATCAGAAATATTGACAATTGTAAAGAAGATAGTCCTGTAGCATCACATTTCTCCCAGTATCATGGGGGAAGAAGCAATTTTCTTAGAGCAACTATATTAGAGCAAATTTATATACCTGCAAACTGCTTTGTGGATGTCAAATCTGTTTTAGTGCAAAAAGAAGCATTGTATATTTTAAAGTTTAAGACAATGTCTCCATGTGGCTTAAATGAAGAATTTAATTGGAAAGCCATAATTAGTTAATTGATAATTGCTGAATGGTTAATCAACAGTGCATTTTGTATATATATGCTGTGTATTTTTATATGTATTATACTCCTTGAAGGCTTTTAGCCGAGACGTCAGAGAGAGAAGCTTTTTCAGTTTTAATAAATTATCGAAGTGGATTTTGTGGTGTTGCTTTTTTACATCGTGTTCCAGGTTCCAGTTGTTGTTCTTTATAATTCCAGATTGTTTGAAAAGCAATCCAGTCAGAACACAATGAGATTCTAACAGCATATGTAGGAATTTAAACATAGGGACTATTTTTAAATCAGCAAGCCTTGAAACAATCAGATAACACACAATCCCCAGGATTCATGAAGCTCAGCGCAAGGCCGGTATTAGGCTTGCGCCGACCGTGTGGTGTGAAGATGGCGCAGTAGCGCCAAATGCATATTAATGAAGGTGTGCTGCCGCCACAGCCATGTGCATAGGAAAGGAGCGCGAGTGCATAGGGCTTGTCGAAGTGCTGCATGGAGGCGTGGAAATGTCAGCTGTCGACGTGCAACCTAAAATGCTTGCATATAACAATTTGCAAGCAATAGTAATCACATCTGTCAGTGTCCGTGGATACTGAAATGTATGCAAAGCATGCAAGACAGTTCCTGTGAACACAAAATGAAGAAGCAAACACAAATGCACGGTAGGGAATAACGGGTCCCTATCCCACGAACAAATGACATTGAAAACCGTGTGCCCATAGTCCAACGCAGTGTAGATAGTTATACCAAGTGGAAGTGAAATGCATCATATGTTAGCGCGCCGCCAATAAGTATGTCCAGACCAATGGTCAGGGTCACCAGCTGACCCATATTGTGAGGGAGGGTACACAGCTGGGCAGATGTGTCCATAACAAAACACACGATAAATGTACATATCTAGCGACTGTATCACCGAATTATATCCCACAACACATGTAATAGTCACATACAATAGGTATGTCCATATTTCACATACCAAATCTGACAGGAAATAGAATAAGCATGTAAACAAAACAGAAGGAGCATATAAATTGCTACAACAATAAGGCAACATGTAGGCTGAAAGGAACAGTATTATCTGTACCATTGACAGTGGGTACGTGTTGTCCAGTACATTCGATATGTGTCCGGAATATATCCCATCCTGGACATAGGAAAAGGTGGCATCCTACCAATGATTAGAACAGTCAGCCAAAATCCGCACATCAGTGGTCCAAGCCGAACTTGTCAGGATGTGTCATAGTTGAATGGGTATTACCCGGGTATACCAACCATGTCATGAAAGTTAAGTATGGGCGTGTACCTATGTGTGGGAGGTATAGCATGTGGAAAGTCAAACATGGCAGGGTAGTCCACACACCCATACAGGTACCTGACATATGTAGGGTATGCAATGTGTTACCTTGACCGTGTCATGGGCCATCAACCAAAGCAGTGATGATGGAGTGTCAGGAATATGTGTGTGTGGGGGATGGGTAATGATATAATCCTCCAAGGCGACACTGTGTCGTATGCAAAATAGGTGAACCGGAGGTGTATGAGGGAGCACCGGGTGAAGCAGAAAGAAACACAAAAACATGTAAACACATCTGCAATACAACCAGACAGGCCATACTGTAGAACACAATCCCACAAACATATGAATATTAAAATGTACAATACAAATGTATAGACATGTCACCAGCACATACCCACAGATTGGTCCTGATGGAACTGGCCATATCAAATGCAACACACCTGGATGCATAATGGACTACCCAGCATCCCCTCCACAGCACACAACCTGCTACCATACATGAACATCCACCAAATCCAGCCATACTTGGCCTACTTGTTTGGTACAGCCACATCTACACATAGTGACCACTACACATATGTAGTAGGTAGTGTCACTCTAGGCAGTTTCAGGATTGCAAACTATGTATCCCTTGCATGTAAAACCCCCAGCACATTTTCGTAACGCCAGAAGAATGTTCAGTATTTGTCTTGTTTTGGTCTTTTTCAATTTTTGGGATATCCCTCATGGGATAAGTAACCTGTGTAAACATTAGAATGGGTATGAAGACACAAAGTCCAGTCCTGTAGATATCTGGACACAAGTTGGAATGTGCAGTAGTGGTGCATGAGACTGTCCAGCCCTAGATGGTCATGCAGAACCTACTACCCAGGATCAAACACCTGCCCGTGACGCACGTGTCCCAACACGAATAAGTGAGAGAACATATTGCACACAGTCGCATAATGGCACATGGTATAAGGGTGATGAAGGCACAGATGTAAATAGGATACCCCCTGATCCACTGTGTGAGGGACAATTTATGTGTGTGTAGGCGTGACCTGATCAACAATGATACAATGCCAAATGTCCTGTGATTGTAGGAAATAACTATATACCATACTGCATGTAACAGTTGCCTAAAGCGGTCACGTCAGGATAGAATAAACGTATTCGTAGAAGAAACAGGCAAACAACAAAAGTTCCAAAGGTATAATGCTCACAGCTAGGAAACAAATGAATGTTCTAAACCTGCACTGACCGTGGCTATGTGTTGGCCCAAACAATCTGGTGTCTGCAGTAGGGTTACCATCTGTCCTGCTTTGCGAGGGACAGTCCCTCTTTGGACAGTTGTGTCCTGACAAAATACATTACAAATGGCAAATGTCCTGGGATTGTAGGACATAATTATGTCCTATATGTTATGTAATAGTTTCAGAAAATAATTATTTCAGTTTCTAAAATACCTAAATGTTACAAGAAACAGAATAAGCAACAAAACCGCTACAACAATAGGCTTTTATAATAAGTAAAGTTCTATCCTTTGTACTGACCATGGGAATGTGTCAGCTTGTAAAATCTGATGTGTGTTCCGAAAATGTCCTGTCTTGGCCATCTGAAAAGGTGGCAACCCTAGCCCCCAGAATACATCCCAACCTGTACATATGACAATGTCAACGCTACCAATGAGCATTCACACAATAACTGGACAGCCTCTTAACCACTCACAAAGCCAGTGACCTTTGGGGGAAAGGTGTTGAATGAGAATGACTACTTACAACAATGAAGAGTAACAGATGCATGTAACTGCAGAAAATTAGTAGTATTACGAATCTGTCAACACGTTCCAAGTTAATAGTACTAATATGGTAGAAGTGTCCGTGATTGTCCCTGAGTTGTCATAGCCTTGTCCCTGTCACTGTATAAATGAGTCCCTGAGTATCACAGAGGTCCATACACATAAGTACACCAACCAACTGTCACATCTGTCACATCTGTTGACAGGACTATTGCATACCTGTAGTGAATTTATAACAGATGTCCAGAATATTATTAATTTTATATATAAATGAATGAAATAGTCAAATGGGAAGTGAAACACGTGGAAACCACCCCCCAACCTGCATTATATAGTGGAACCACTCCCCGCCCTAAATTATGTAGCGCCAACCCAGTAATGTGGTCAGAGGTACCCAAACACCTGCGTCTGTAAACACAGGTAGAATGTTAAAATCTGGACTAACTCTATCCATGTGCTATGTCTGATCTTTGAACAGTGCCAGGGCTGTTCTAGTCACCAGTCGGCCGAGCCTAAAACCAGACCAGCACATGAACACCCTGACATTCAAACACGCGTATGTGCGAGGACTATAAGCGTAGGCGTTCTGATTGTAGTGCTGCGGTTTTCCCAGAAGGAGAATGGATGCCTGCTGTGTAAGGGAAGCGGTGAGGCGTATGTCAGAGTAGCTATGAACCATGGGTATACATATAAATAAGCCAGAACACTAATAGTTTAGTGGTTACAGCATCCGCCCAATGTAAAGGCATTCCCGGTTCAAGTACGACTATAGCACATATTAATTGTGTAATGAATGCCTCTGTGCTGTAAAGCCAACATTTATACATGTAAAGGTGACCGCGTTCACATGGGTCCGTTAACCGGATTCCATCAAAGTGGTACTTTCATAAGGAATAAGGCACATGTAATCCCAAAGAAGTGCCTGTAAACATATGTAACTCAGAATAAGTAGATGCAAGTGCGCCTGCGCGGGTGTATGCAGCTATTAGCATAACAAATGTATGTTGTCTTGTACAGCTGTAACTTTTATATATATAGATAGGTATGTATAGATAAATATCCACAGACATAACAGAAATATGCAATTATATATCTACATATTTATCTATATATATATATATATATATATATATAGAAACAGAATAAGCAACAAAACCACTACAACAATAGGCTTTTATAATAAGTAAAGTTCTATCCTTTGTACTGACCGTGGGAATGTGTCAGCTTGTAAAATCTGATGTGTGTTCCGAAAATGTCCTGTCTTGGCCATCTGAAAAGGTGGCAACCCTAGCCCCCAGAATACATCCCAACCTGTACATATGACAATGTCAACGCTACCAATGAGCATTCACACAATAACTGGACAGCCTCTTAACCACTCACAAAGCCAGTGACCTTTGGGGGAAAGGTGTTGAATGAGAATGACTACTTACAACAATGAAGAGTAACAGATGCATGTAACTGCAGAAAATTAGTAGTATTACGAATCTGTCAACACGTTCCAAGTTAATAGTACTAATATGGTAGAAGTGTCCGTGATTGTCCCTGAGTTGTCATAGCCTTGTCCCTGTCACTGTATAAATGAGTCCCTGAGTATCACAGAGGTCCATACACATAAGTACACCAACCAACTGTCACATCTGTCACATCTGTTGACAGGACTATTGCATACCTGTAGTGAATTTATAACAGATGTCCAGAATATTATTAATTTTATATATAAATGAATGAAATAGTCAAATGGGAAGTGAAACACGGAAACCACCCCCAACCTGCATTATATAGTGGAACCACTCCCGCCCTAAATTATGTAGCGCCAACCCAGTAATGTGGTCAGAGGTACCCAAACACCTCGTCTGTAAACACAGGTAGAATGTTAAAATCTGGACTAACTCTATCCATGTGCTATGTCTGATCTTTGAACAGTGCCAGGGCAGTTCTAGTCACCAGTCGGCCGAGCCTAAAACCAGACCAGCACATGAACACCCTGACATTCAAACACGCGTATGTGCGAGGACTATAAGCGTAGGCGTTCTGATTGTAGTGCTGCGGTTTTCCCAGAAGGAGAATGGATGCCTGCTGTGTAAGGGAAGCGGTGAGGCGTATGTCAGAGTAGCTATGAACCATGGGTATACATATAAATAAGCCAGAACACTAATAGTTTAGTGGTTACAGCATCCGCCCAATGTAAAGGCATTCCCGGTTCAAGTACGACTATAGCACATATTAATTGTGTAATGAATGCCTCTGTGCTGTAAAGCCAACATTTATACATGTAAAGGTGACCGCGTTCACATGGGTCCGTTAACCGGATTCCATCAAAGTGGTACTTTCATAAGGAATAAGGCACATGTAATCCCAAAGAAGTGCCTGTAAACATATGTAACTCAGAATAAGTAGATGCAAGTGCCTCGCGCTGGTGTATGCAGCTATTAGCATAACAAATGTATGTTGTCTTGTACAGCTGTAACTTTTATATATATAGATAGGTATGTATAGATAAATATCCACAGACATAACAGAAATATGCAATTATATATCTACATATTTATCTATATATATATATATATATATATATATATATATATATATATATACACATATATATGTATGTATATATACTTATATACACACATATATATATATATACAGATATATATATATATATATATATATATATACATACATATAAATATAAATATATATATATATATATATATATATATATATGCAAGGAACGCTGAAAGATGAAAGCAAACATAAGGGTTTTGAAGGGAATCCAGAGCAAGTAAGGAATTATGAAGTGCTCGCAGCGTATGCCACATAAAGCTGCACAAGTGTGTGTAGAGCAACGCTCTTCACACCAGAGGCAGGGTTATACCAGTGGCCATAACATCGTTGAAGTGCTACATCAACATTGTAAACAGATGGAATGTAGTACATGTTGCGACCACCTACACTTGTAACCCGCAAATAGTTCGTAATCCATAACACCAGGAAAGGCACGTATGTGCAAATATGAATGGATGGTGAGCCTGTGAATACATGAGGTGGTACAAAATGTGTGTAGGGCCCCAACGCTCATGAGAGGGCAATGTGTAAAGGTGTGTCATGGCTGTGATATCAGGTTGCTATGCATGGAAACTCAACACGGGTGTGCAGGAAAAACTATGGATATGCAATTATGGACACAGGAGTGCTAGGGTATGTTGCACCGGGTGCAATGGAGTGGCCCGTGGAGTTCAGCTAGTACATAGGTGCGATTCCCAGATAGAGCGTCGTTTGCGTGGAGACATGCGTGAATGGGCGTATCATTGTCAGACGTTGTGCGTCAGGGCTGGCAGCCCGGCACATAAAACCTATACACCACCCATGAGCTGAACGGAGTTCTGCTGTGACAACCCCAAACCGGGAAAAGCAGAAAGACACAACTACATGAAGACAACAATATGTTGACGTACAGTCATAGTAACACAAACACACATCGTATCAACAGTAATAATATGAATGTGCACAGAAACAAACACAGTAGCAGGAATAAGAGGCTGCGCATATGAGTAATAGGTCAAATGACACTGTCTCACATCCCAGTTAGCAGCGGCACCCCAGACATGAAAAACGTGCGACATCTGTCTGCTGTATAATGTGCAATATACTGAGCACAAGTTCACCGGAGTGAAGTGTTGGTGTCATAATGACTAAGGCAATAGTATGCTGTTGAAGCAGAGATAAAACCCAATACGCATGTGTAAGTGTCCATGTCCGGGAAATGTATAGGTTAACGGACACACAGATGTATATATAGATAAAAACTTATATATACATATATCTATATTAATTTACATACACATATATATTCATACGGATATATATATATATATATATATATATATATATATATATATATATATATATATATATATATATATATACACACAGACAAGGATATACTACGGATATATATAGATAGATATATATACACAAACAACAGGTAGTGATGTATACACATACACACAAAACAAAATATATATGTTAGTGTAGATATACACATGTACATAAATAGGTTACTTCACAGCAATTAGGGGTAACATATTTACAGCCCGGGCATATGTGACTGGGAGGTCCAATAAATAAACGTTGTACCCCCCCACATCGCCCAGCTATGCTGGACAGACATACAGACAGGAAATACAGATCAATACACTGCCGCTGCCCAAAACACCGGTAGGAAAGTACCAGTAGGAGAGTTCTGCCAGGTCTACACTTTAAACATGGATAACGGTGTCCCTTGCGGGACCCCAAAAATTCAGGGTACGTGTGAATCTGCTGACATTAATACGAGCAGGATGTATGTGTACATGGAACAGTAGGTTGTGCAAGTGTGATAATACATGGGTTGACAAAATATATGACGTGTCCTGAGATGGGGAGAGTGGGCAATGTGTAGGGGTGTGCTCATACCCCTGCTGTGCTCACAGTAAGTATTTGTCACGACTACTGTAGAGGGGTGCCAGGTAGGTGCCAGGTAGGTGGACCATGGGTATGCATTAATGGGCTTAAGTGTGCAGGTGCTGGTTGGCAGAGATGTAGTAGGCCCGCCCAGTGGCAGTCATTAATATTCCTATGTGGGCATAGCATACGCCTACACCTCCCAAACCTGAAGAGCACATCTACTGGATAGTCTGTAAAGCATCGGGGGAATACATAGAGACCAAATCAATGCCGTGTACCTGATTAGCATGGACGTCCATAGTTATGTATCAGAATATACCAAAGTCCAACTAAACACTTCCAGAACTAGTGATATTAGTTGAACAGGTGGTGGAATACAGGTAATGACAGATGACAACATGTATGAGTCATAAACAGCATGTATCTCGACAAACATGAATGAATACATATGCTCTGTGACTGTGAATGTGTCTGGTTAATAAAACCAATCATCTAAATCTGTCCCACAGGGTGTTATGCATTGTCCCTGATACAGTGTCCATTCACATCCATTGGTATGTGAGTTCTGCTACTGATGGAAAGTGCATAATTTGCTGACCACCTTAGGTAGATGATAGCATAATAGAAGAGGTTCAACACCCGTACGCCTGCGAGGGACACGCCCATCTGGGCAGTTGTGTCCTGCAAAATGACAGTTATGGCACATGGCCTGTGAGTTTGGGAATGGAGGCTATATAGTGTGTGTAGTTGTGTCAGACATCAATTTGTTGTATCAGTAACAGCTGCATGTAATAGGAAACAGTATTATCAATTATAAGGCTACATGAATAACCTTAACATATGCAAACCGTGGAAGTCGTCCGTTTTCTACTGGCTGTGGATATGTGTTGCCTTGACACATGTGATAGCTCTACATATAGGGTCTATAGGGCTGCCACCATTCTGAATGGCCAAAGTGGAACCTGCTCTGTAGAAATGTCAGATGTACCAGGGCAGAACATACCTACAGCCATGCATAGTACAGAAATATACATATCGTAACAAATCAAAGCATAGTCTAGCAGCAGTAAAGTTGCTTATGCTACTACATATGACATATTGACATGTCAGGTATACAAGACCTGTAACAAGCAACCAGTACAGACATGTACAACATGAGAGTGTCCCCTAATCAGGACAGTTGCAATGGCTAGAGTATTGTCCATACCACTCAACCGTCCCTGAATGTCAGGTATGTCCCTGAGTTTGACTGAAAGTTTAACTCTGTCCCTCTTAATCCCTCCTAAAATTAGTGGCTGTTGAAGGAAAGGTGATGAACTACACTTACTGATTAATGACAATAAGTAAGAGTTATAAACAACTGTTACCTCAGAATATGTGTATTAAGTCATATGCTCTGATTCTGTCAATGTTTCAAGTTAATAGCACTACATTTGTAAAAGTGTCCCTGATTTTTCTTGACCTGTCCCTGATTCTGTAGAAATGTGTCCCTGATTGGTGGAGAGTTCTGGTATTGTCACATGAGATATGCGTGATGAGGGACTGTCCCATGCAAAGTGGGAAAGGTGTCACTCCTACAGTCTCCCGTCGTGCAATCTGAAAGGTGGACAACGTGCAGTAGGTATGCGGTAGCATGACTCGGTGGACAGCTGCGTTAACAAACTCAAGTCACATGTCAGGATTGCAGAGTATCGGTTCCCATGTCTCAGGCAGATGGGAGCAGATCATATGAAGAACATGCATATAATATGATTACATCACTGGACAGGCCACCGAGTCCGTACAGTCGAACGCCTGATATCGCAAAATGGTTACACATACCCGATACTATAGTCTTGTAGTCCGATGTAATACACATCACAAGGGATCGCACACACCCAGCGTGAGTGACAAATGTAAGCGGAAATGTCGGTGAGCGAGCAGCTGTAAGCGTGTTTGTCTACCAGTATGCCAGTAGTGCACTGTCAAAGAAATGTGGAGTCTAAACGTGTGTAAGGTGCTGTGACCAGAGGTCAGCAGTGCTTAACACTGTGCACACCCACGCACAACTGCTCCCACCTGCTGGAATGTGCCTTACCCAGTCTGTATCCAAAGGTGTCGGCCTGTCCACAAACAAAGAACCGCCCTGTACACATGATGGTAGAAGTACCCTGCGCACATAGCTCATGTGAATTAACAATAGACCATGGCATATGTACAGACAATAGACCACATACACACCATACAGCGCAGACTTCCAACAGTATAGCAATGTACTGGCAGATATGTCCGGACCACTGGTGTATGCATGCCTGGCCGTCCTGTGTTTCAGTGTGTGAGCATGCCCAGTATGACTGTTATGCATGTTGTCGACCGATATTACCGTCATACCGTCATGTGTGTGAGCATGCCAAGTATGGTCAACTGTATTGCATATGACACATGTCCAGATAGTTAGTACTGTGTTGCTGACCCCTCCGTTCTACACAGACAGGTGTCATGCTGTGTCTGCAGGGTAGCTAATGGTCATGTGGCATTGACAGTTGCTACATGTCTGCATAGCGTGGGGGGACATCCAACCACAACCACAGTCCTACACAGCACCGTGGGTGGTGCACATGACTCTCACATGTGTAGATTTGATGGGGGGCACAGCCAACAGTTGTACACATCTGCTGCTACTGTACTGGTATGCGGGTACTCCATGTCAGTGTGTGGACTTACCTAAATTGCTGGTTGGAGGGATACCAGGGTATGTCAGTTCCCAGCTTTAATTACCAGCACAGTGGTGTTGGACATCCTAGCTTACACAACCTACATCAAACTGCCTGGCCTGCTGTCGTCTGTGTGTGTTTTAGGGGGTTGGGGTCATTCATTGGGCATATCCATAGGCCATTGTATATCATTTGTCTGTATTGGTCCACATCTGTCCAGCTGCATGGAATGTGTGTGGGCTGTATGGACACACATGATGGTCAGCCCATAATGTGCAGTAGGTTAGGACACCCTGTGTACTACAGGCTACCATTGTGACCCCCGTATGTGCTACAGAGGTCATGGTGCCACTATGGATGTGTACTGTCTGCTGCCCTAACATTTGGCCACCACAGTCACTTGTATGCTCACATACATACCACAGCAATGGGTAACTACACATTCTAATACAACTGCCACTTGTTAGGTCAATAGACATACCCTGGGTGTGTTCTGGACTTGAGGATGGTGCTGGAGTGCTGCCTATGTCGGATGCACACAGTGCACCTCCTATACATGGCCTAGCACAGGTACTGTCATGTTTGGCATCCATTGTACTGTGTGCGGGTCAGAGAGGGGAAATCTGTGGGTACCTACTGTGTCAGTGCATATGCCTTTTGTTGCCTCTTTGGCAAGGGCAGGTCATACTGTGCATGGGCTTTCACCGACTGTGCCCTGCTCAGGTAGTTCCTTCACCAAATCACACTGTGCCTGTACAGGCCTTGGCAGTGGTGTTGGACTGTGTGGCCCTGCCCCATGCTGTTCCTGCTGCAACTGTTACTGCAGGATAAGATTGTGTAGCATAGCAAATACCATAACAACTTGTATGCATGTAGCTTGTGAATACTGCAGAGCTCCAACGGATGTGTCCGGATACCAGAACTGTGAACTGAGCATCCCAAACACATGCAAAAGTATATGTCTTGCCTGTGCATCCGCCTCAGTATGGTTTGAGTATTCAGGTGTGTGTGCATTGCTGATGGGTGTCATCAGCCACGACACCAGTGTTTACCCAGCTTCCCCCACTAGGAGACTGTAGGGGATGTCCATATTGGCATTGGTGTGCTACAGCTGTATCAGAAGCCATATATCGGGCACATCATAGCTTTCAGGGCAGACAGCACACACATTCAATCTCATGCCCTGGCCATCGCATATGGTTTAGCTGTTTGATGGTATGCCCCTGCAGTGACTGTAGGCCCTACCCCACTCACCGGGTGGTGCTACGATGTGTATGTGTGTGCAGGCTATAGCACCCAGTACCCCAGGATAGTCATCCATTTGGTTGAACAGATGCATATTGCTGGTCTACTAATCACGTGTGTTGAGGACATGTACGTGCTCACTAGCATGTGTTGACATGGCGTCTGTGAACTGGTGCAATACTCAGGATGCAGATGCCTGTGAGATACTCATGATATCCCCAGTTGTGCTGTGTGAGGTACCTGTGGCTAGTACACCTAGGCCAACACATACCATGGTATCCACTGTGATGTGTTTCCCTCGGCCTGTTTGATGTGGCAGGCACAGGTCAACAAGCTGCTGTAGGAGGTCTCTGCCCACCCCATAGTGCTCCAACATCCCCAGCCCATGTAGCTGCTGGTAAGTCACCCTTGGTCTATAAAGTCTTATGTCACCCCAGTAAGGGGTGTTCGGCAGCATACACATCCTAACTGCCCCAGCCTCCTGCACATGTTGGTATATGTTGCCTGCTGCAGCCCGTGTCATTTAGTTGGACTGTGTCGTGAAATGTCCCTGCAGGTATACACCGGTGGTGTAGAGTGCAGATGAAACCTGTGTGTATGCCGCTTGCTCACATTAACGTACTGTTCATGTGCGGGCTGGCCAGGTCATCTGCTGATTGTGCTGATCAACACCAGTTTGTGCAGCCTGTACACCCTGACTACCCCACCACTGCTGTCATCCCTCCCAATGTCACCAGGAAGGTATAGACACACCCCTAGCTTAGGCACAGTTCTACAATGTACGTACAGTATGCCTGACCCCCCTCCCATGCTGTCAACTATATTCGAGACCTGCACTCGGCTGACTACACACATACACTACAGGGACCAGCAGCACACCCTGGTGATAAATATGATACACTATAGTCAACCTCATCTGCATAGTATAATCTTATAATGAATAGTTATATGACCCATACCGAACCTCCAAATTAATAACCACTGCTCAGTGTCGCTCAGATCCATACACAACTGGCAACAGGTGCCTTACTATCACCATATTCGATGTCCCATGGTCTTCCCAGCAACAAAATAACTGGTGTCTACACGACTACAACCCGTGACCCTGCACACTACAGATGATGTGCATTGCCACCACGCCATGGCAGATAGACATAGATCCCAGTTTATCACGTACAGATCATCCGGCACAAACATTCAATAGTGCTGATGTCCCCAGACATATATGTTCACATCTATGTCCACCTCTACATCTACATATATCATATATATATATTATTTGTATACATATATACATGGACATATATATATATATATATATATATATATATATATATATACACATACATACGCACATATACATGTACACACATATGTAGATATGGCATTTATATCACAACAGCGGACCACATGACAGCAATGCATTAGACAGGAATGAAAAGGAAACTACATGTGCCACCTGCATCATGTAGTATTGTTACTATCAAGGCACGTGTGTTATGTTGCGTCACATGGGTCAGACCATATCAAGTGTAAGAGTAGGGCTGCTGACAGTTACTCACCAGACCTATTGGCGAATGTATGTGTTGACAACCCAGTGTCTTGGCAGAATATGTGGGCTGTGGACACTATATAGGTCAGCAACAAAACACACTGAACACATCCCACAGCTAGCCACCCGCAGATATCAACACATACGGTATATCTGCCAAACACACACACCTGCCATGCCTTGGAATTGAGCACCTACCTGTCTAGTCTACCACACTACAGCATTATGCAGTAACAGAACGCACTACCGAGTTCCAGCATCACTGCACTCCCACAGGCATACATCTAGGTGGATGACATCATCCACAAAGGCAAAGACGCTGATAGGGAATTATGTGGACTGAGCCATCTAAAAGCATTACTCTGTCCCCAGGCAGCTGGAAACACACACACACACACACACACACACACACTTGGCAGGGCTGGGAGTTGAACATACATCTAACTACCTTATCACACAACAGCATTACGCAGTTACAGAATGTGCTATCGAGATTACTGGTACAAAGCACTCCCAGAGGCATATTTCTAGGTGGATGACATCATCTGCAAAGGCAAAGATGCCGATAGGGAATGTATGTGCAGTGAGACGTCTAAAAGCATTACTCTGTCCCCAGGCAGCCGGAAACACAGACACACAAAAACACTTGGCAGGGCTGGGAGTCAAACGTACACCTAACTACCTTATCTCACTACAGCATTATGCAATTACAGAACGCGCTATCGAGATTACTGGAGCACAGCACTCCCAGAGGCATACTTCTAGGTGGATGACATCATCCGCAAAGGCAAAGACGCCGATAGGGAATGTATGTGGAGTGAGCCGTCTAATAGCATTACTCTGTCCTCAAGCAGCTGGAAACACACACACACGCACAGACACACACTTGGCAGGGCTGGGAGTTGAACATACACCTAACTACCTTATCACACTACAGCATTACACAGTCACAGAGTGCGCTATCGAGATTACTGGTACACAGCACTCCCAGAGGCATATTTCTAGGTGGATGACATCATCCGCAAAGGCAAAAATGCCGATAGGGAATGTATGTGGAGTGAGACGTCTAAAAGCATTACTCTGTCCCCAGGCAGCTGGAAACACACACATACACACACAGACTTGGCAGGATTGGGAGTCGAACATACATCTAGCTACCTTATCACACTACAGCATTACACAGTTACAGAATGTGCTACCGAGATTACTGGAGCACAGCACTCCCAGAGGCATACTTCTAGGTGGATGACATCATCCACAAAGGCAAAAACGCCGATAGAGAATGTATAGAGAGTGAGCAGTCTAAAAGCATATTACTGTCCCAAGGTAGACGTAGACAAACACATGGCAGTGGTGTGAGTGGGACAACTGCCTATCTATAGAGCACTATTACAACACTACATAGATACGAGACGTGCCACAGACAGTACACCCTTCAAGACAGTCAACCAGTGTGTTCAATGTAGGCATCCATCCTGACGTGGGGTATGGACATCTGTTGCCTGGATGACCACCATCGCTATACAGGATGCCAATGGCCATGCCCATATACAGAGGCACATCACCGACACAAGGTGTCACTGGGCATGCTCACACACTTAGTCTCACACGTCCGTTTGGAATGTACTGTGTGTCCATCTACACAACGGCGTACTGGGCATGCTCACACACTTAGTAGAAGCGAAGGGCTATCTTGCATGCACATGGATTCTAAACATGGAATGGCACAGTTTGGAATGTACTGTGTGTCCATCTACACAATGGCATACTGGGCATGCTCACGCACTTAGCAGTTGCAAAGGGCTGTCTTGCATGCACATGGATTCTAAACACAGAAGGGCACAGTTTGGAATGTGCTGTGTGTCCATCTACACAACGGCATACTGGGCATGCTCATACACATAGCAGTAGCAAAGGGCTGTCTTGCATGCACATGGATTCTAAACATGGAAGGGCACAGTATGGTGTTACTGTCCCCATGTACATGAAGGGCTGTCCTGCATGCACATGGATTCTAAATACGGAAGGGCACAGTATGGTGTTACTGTCCCCATGTACATGAAGGCCACTCACATGTACTGACCAGTACACACTCAAGAGCCATCACAGATGTCTCAGGAGCAGATCACAGGGATAAACTCCGCATAGTTGCCTCGTGGTTTGAGCGTCTTTTCAGGCTTGTTGGCTGTTGGTGAAGCACCCTCCAAGAGGAAAAAACGCTGAGAGAAGAAGGGAGCCACTTTTGAGATTTTAAGTATTTTTTCTCTGTTTATTTGCTAAGTTTTTCTGCATAGCTGCCTAGCTTGAGCATTTTCTGGCTTGTTAAACTTGATTTCTGTATTAGTAGCTGTATTTAGAGCACAACCAAAAGCTGTTTGCTGAATTTCCTGTTTGCACTTAATTTTAAATCGTTTTTTTCTTAAAACTTGCATATTTTCTGTCCTTGACCTAGCACTCTTGTGTGGGGTCATTTACTGCACTGTTATAACTTGATATTACTTGTGAACCTCTGCTATCTCTCTAAAAACAAAACAAAAAAAAAAATCTTGCTTTTTCCCACTTTTCTGAGAGTTAAAAAGTTCAGTTACAGGCTTGCTGTTCCTGAACTGTTTGAAAGTTTCTGTGAGGCCATTTTGCTTGGGCTGAACGACGGTCTCTGTCCTTATCAGTGGGAGTGACTAACACTGAGCAGCTTCCCTGCCCCCCGGAGAGGTGGCTACTGACTTGAAACTGTAGTTTTATTGGCCACTAGGGGTCATTTCCATAACTCCTTCATTTGTCCTCGGAGGAGTGGTTTAGGGCAGTGACTTGTGGTTTGTTGGCCAATTTGGGTCATTTCCTGTCTTTTCCAGCCCCTGCTATAAAAGCACGCTTTTAGCGAATGATTTAGCCCGATTTAGCCCGAGATTTGAGTTGCTACTGTTGCACACTAGGGCAGCAGTTAAGCAGGCTTAAACTATTCGGCTACCTAAAGTCCACTCTTCAAATTTTTCCTTAAAACTACCTTCCTCGAACTATTCTACTGATCTAATCAGCGTATCCTATAATTAAAAGATCATCTCTACTTGACTCAAGTAGACTATTCTCTATCTGTTAAACGTAGCACTTGCTCCTACAGTACTTATTACCTTGATACGGCACTCTTGTCATAGATAGTACCCCAAAAGGCAACCCCCATTTCTCGGTCACCCACGTCCCCGGAATCTTTTTAAAGTTTTTGTCTATTCCTTCTAGCATGTCGAGGGATCAGTTGCTAGTGTCCTCTCCTGCTCAGCTGGTGAACCTGGGAATATTGAGGCAATGTTACAATTGCCTCATGTACACAGACAACCCTCTCCTCCTCCCACAAAACACAAATACATGCGAGATGCAACTACACGGCCAAACTGGAGGCTGAGCTCTCTCAACATAGGACTGGCAAGACCAGTCAGGAGGAGAAGGTTACCACACACACTATAGACCCAGTCTCACATATTACCATTACAACCTCAAATCATACACATAAACACACAAAGACATACTCGGAGGCTCTGATCAAAATCTACCAAAACAGCAGAGGCCACCAAAGCAGACACCCAAACAACCACCACCTCAGAACACAACACCTGCAACACATAGACCTCACAGTCAGAGTGTCAAACAGTCACAGCCCTTAAGGCCAAACACAATGCCAGACACACTAGTCATTGGTGACTCCATACTCAGACACACTGACGTCCCTCACCAGACTGAGTAAGGAGAAGGTCACAGTAAGCTGCCTGTCGGGCGCTAGATGCCGCCACATAACGCAAGCACTCAGGTCTCTCAACAGCAGGTACAAATATGATTCAGTCATTGTCCACGCTGGTGTAAACGACCTGAGACGCACTCCTTGGACTACATGAAAAGAGACATTGAGGAGCTCTCTGATTATGTAGCCCAGGCAGGTATGACCCTGACCTTGAGCAGTATCCTACCTTCACCAAGAATGATGCCACAATACAGAGATAAGATGATCAGCTTTAACAATTGGCTTAAAGACTGGTGTCATTCAAAGGGGATCCAGTGTCTGTCTGCCTGGGATGACATGCTGGACAAGCCACGCTGCTTCGCAAGGGGCGGCTTGCACCTGTCACCCCTGGGATTCCGGATATTGGCAAAGGCTCTTGCCACCCCCATAGTGCCTTTTTTAGGCAAGGCTCAAATTCTAAACCTACCACCCTAGAACACAAAAAAGGAAAAAAACTAAGGGTAATGCTGCTCAATGCCAGAAGTCTAAATCTCAAAATGCACTCGCGGCCCTACTCAGTATGGAGAACATCGATGTCTGTGCTGTGACAGAAACCTGGTTCAAGGCTCCTGAGAGCACCCCTGCACTATCAGGTTCTACCTCATATCATGCGTTCGGCCCCAAAATCTGGACAATACCAAGAAAGGAGGGGGTATCCATATTCATCAAGGACACCCACACCTCAAGACTGGTGGCAACGCACGATGCATCGGAGACCATCCAGGTGCAATTAACCATAGGCAAGACTGCTCTGCAAATTGTAGCATGTTACAGGCCACCCTCACAAACTCAGGAACCTCACATGGCCTTCCTGAAAACACTAGAGGGATAAATGTATCACCAAACACCATCATACTAGGTGACTTCAATTACCCTAATATAGACTGGGAACACTACTCAAGCCCAAACACCCTAGCCCAAAAGTTCCTGGAATTCATAAACTCAAATGCCATGGAACAACTAGTCACCATCCCACAAGAGGAGATAACATACTTGATCTCATCATCACGAACATGGGAGCACAATGTTCAACACCGGAGGTGTACCCTCACTGGTGAGATCAGATCACAAACTAATCTCGCTGGAGGTCCTCATCCCACCCCCACCTGAAATAAAAAAGACCACAGTAAGAACTTCTCAAAAGCCGACTTCACACTTCTAAAGACTAGTGTGGTCTCCTTTAAGGCCCCAGAGCCGGGGAAACAGTACTCAAGCCGCTGAATCACTTACAAATGCCTTCTACCAGCACCTGCAGGACTGCATGGATAAGGCAATCCCAAGCAAAACAAAGACTCTTTGTACCAAAGGCAAGCATCCAGTCTGGTGGACCCCAGCCTTAAACAAACTCTACAACAAAAGGAGGAAGCTACTACAAGATAGAGCAAAATCCTTAAAAGGTAGGACACCCTTGATCACTATAAGTAAAAACTAAGAGCTCTCATAAAATCATCCAAAGCAAATTTCGAGAAAATAGCTAAAGACTCAAAGACAATCATAAGGCCTTCTTTAGCTATGTTAGAAACCTGGGAGGAAACTCCCAGATATGCTCAGAGCTAGTTCAAAATGATGTGAAGATTACTGATCCTACAGACATTGCCAACATACTGGCTGACAGGTTCAGTGCAAACTTCTCCCCTCCCCAAAAGGAGAGATATCTATACCAAACGATTGCAGCCCCAAACATCTCCAGCCCAAGTGAGAACTGCTCTCTCCAAAGCAAAAACACAGCATCCATGGGACCTGATGGTGTCCCCGGCTGTGTGCTCCATGAACTCAATGAGGAATTAAACCCACAGCTAGGACAGCTGTTTAATCAAAGTCTTACCTCTGGATACGTACCCAGGAGTGGCGCACTGCAACTGTGGTACCACTTCACAAAGCGGTGCCTCCACCGACCCTGGAAATTACTGCCCATTAGCTTGACAAGCCTTATCTGCAAAGCCATGGAGAGGATCATAATGGACCTCATAAATAAAGACATAGGGAATTTGCAGACTTTGGATCCAACCCAGTTTGGCTTTGTCAAGGCAGATCATGCCTTTTAAACTTGGTTGACTTTTTTGAAACAGTCACCAAAGCCATTGATGAGGGAAAGGCAGTCCATACAGCCTACCTCGATCTGGCTAAGGCCTTCGATACAATACCCCATTGGTATCATTGAAAAACTCATCAGCTTAAATGTCAACCCATACATCACAAGATGGGTTGCAAACTGGCTGAGTGACAGAACCCACAGGGTCAGAGCTGCTGGCGCCATGTCAGACTCAAAGCCTGTCACAAGTGGTGTCCCACAGGGCTCAGTCCTGGCCCACTCTTGTTTGGCATCTACTTTTCCGGTACAAGCAAACACAGGAGGGTTATGGCTGACAAAGTTTGCAGATGACTGCAAACTGGGCGCCATAGTAGAAAACACATCTGACACAGATATCCTTCAGAAGGGTCTCACAGAACGGATAACTGGTGCCAGAGCCACGGCCTAAAGTTAAATGCCAAAAATGCATAGTCATACCCTTCGGAAAAACAAGGTTACCCCTAGCTACCAAATAGGTGGCAATCCACTGAGCACAGAAGAAGTTATCAGGGACCTGGGGACCCAGGTTGATAGTAGTCTGTCATTCGACACCCATGTAGCTAAAGTAGTTAGGAAGACCTTCTACATTGCCCACCTTATCATGAAGGGATTCTCATCTAGATCAAGGGAGGTCATAGTCTCCCTTTACTCATCACTCATCAGACCAATGATTGAGTACAATGCCCCATTCGAATGTATCTGACCCGACACTTGCAGCAGCTGGAGAGGCCACAAAAGTTCCTCACCAAAAGGATAAAGGGTCTCAAAAATCTGTCCTATGCTGCCCGACTGAAAGAACTCCAGCTCTATTCAGTTGCTTACCGCTTGCTCAGAGGTGACCTTTGCCTAACATACAAGGCCATGTCAAACCCAGATTTGATGAATATGCTTCACCTCAAAAAATCTAGATCCATCAGAGCCACAAGGCCGGGAGACTTAAACCTTGACACGGCTATTAGGGCGTGCTGGAGGGATAGATTCATCACCCAAAGACTCCCTATGCTGTGGAACAAAATCCCGGTACATGTGAGGCAGAGCACCTGGCTGGCCTTGTTCAAGAGAAATCTTGACCAATGGATGGGAGATCGCAGATATACCCCAGGGATTACCTCAGTGTCACTGCTCGACAGAGGCACAGAAAAATAATGGGTATAGTTCCCCATACTAAAGGGGTGGCCTAAGCCACAAAACGATGGGCTAGGCTTGTAAATGCCCTCGGGCAGATAGCCTAGTATGAACCTATGAACCTATGAACCTATTACACTATGTAACCTTCAGACATCACCATGTCCTTGGACCAGCAACACACATCCATACATTACCACAACACCATGTGACTCATGACCAGTGGACTGTACATAGGTCTACAGCAACTGTGCAGACTACACATGTACTGACAGGATTTCATCATGTGCTATGCAATGCAATGATACCACTGTACATAACCAGGTCGGCTCTACACATAACAGGGGCCCTGGGAATTACACAGCTGTGACAGATGACTGTCGCTGTACACCAAAGAACACACATGTTTTGATATGACATACATGTAATCGCAGTGGATATGTGCATGGACCACACACATACACACACACACACACACACACACACACACACACACACACACACACACACACACACACACACACAATACATATGTACATAGCATAGCTTTTGCTGTCCTCCGTGCAAACAAGTGGCTACAGCAATCACACGCATGCACATGGAAGGTAGGTCCATGGCTGTTGAATGCTAACAGTACATGAGGTAGCAATGTTGACCAAGGAAACATTCCCTCTGTGCTAGTTACCCATGACACCCATCATATCATACAACAGTCCATGTGTTATGTATGTCATCACATATGTCCACCAATTGCAATGCATACAAACATGGCTACATGACAGGCATGTAGGACCAACACATGTACATGTAGTGGTGTGCATGCAGCTACCATGCATGTGCAGTAGCTGATGTATGTAATTCATCTGTGCCAAACTACAACATGCAGTTGCAATGCAGCCCCATCATTGACACCTGTATATGGTGAAATACTGACAGTACGGTAGGATGTACATCAGGTATGGATGGATGTGTGTACATAAAGTGGTGATCCACCTTTGCAGATGGATGTTTGCCGGGGACGGCTCAGAGGTGTGTCACAAGCCATCCTACCATTACATGTGCAAACAGTATGCTATGCTACTGTTACTTGACGGTGAAGACATAAAACCTACACAGCGGTCGGGTGTTACTGCCTGTAAGTCACATGACACCTGTAACACTTACATCCTCCTGTGTGCATATAGCAGCACAATTGCTGAACGTAGCGTTGGTACACATAATGCGGCCAGTACTGCTGCATGTCTGTCATCGGTATCATCATATAGCAGGTGTATCATTCACAGTACTGCCATGTGTGTTTGCTTGTGTGACCATATATGCCACATATGGTGGGGAATACATCCCAATTGTTACACACCCCTGTACACTGTTGTAGAGATCTGTACATACTGCAGTGTGGAAAGCATGACGAGTAGGCAGGTGGTGTGTGTATCACACACATGTCAGCTATCCATATGTGAATGACATTTGTGGACTCCACAGTGTGTGTGTGTGTGTGTGTGTGTGTGTGTGTGTGTGTGTGTGTGTGTGTGTGTGTGTGTGTGTGTATGTATGTATGGCTGTCTGGTGCATGGAGTGAGGGTGTATGCTACCATACAGAACAGACAGGATCCCCAACCCCTCATGGTGATGCAGTCTACTACCCTGTTGATGCCATTAGTCTCAGCCTTACTGGGTACCTGTACATGTTCATTCTCTGTGTCACATCATGTGGGTGCACAGTACTGTGAGGGTGATTACCACATAGGCAGGGGTCCTCACCTCAACACTATCGAGTGTGCGTTATAGTGTTGTTGACCCCGTGAGTGCGGGCATGTTACTGTGTGTTTCTGTGTATGTATGTGTGTGTTCTCATCCTGTAATGTGACAGGGTATTACTGCTACACAGTGAGGCCTCATGCTATTAAGTGGCCTCTAACGTTATCATCGGCCAGACGCTGTGTAAACCCCTGCACCATGTCAACATACCTGTGATGTGACCTGGTATTGATGTCATGTCTCTAGCCACTGTAGCCTATTAAACAGACCACATGCTTCTGGATCAGTAGATGTGTGGACATCTGTGGTATGGTAGCCTTTCTAACAGTCAGGTTGAGACTACGTATAGCATGCTGGTATTGCCATACATGCCTGTGAGTACTCGTCATTTACACATGGGAGACTGAAAACACTGCTACTTGTTAAGCACACGCAAGTAGACCATAAGAGGAGGAACCAGGGCATCATTATCAACATGCTGTTAGTGTTGTTACCAAGACACATACTGTGAACATATAACAATGCATTATAAACCTGTACTACATGGTAATGTCTGGTGTGTGTCAACAGTACACAACTAATGTAATATACACTTCTCTCACTATTCTGTTCACCCTGTGCATCAGACCATTTCAGCATGTCCCTGCACCGATGGTGTGGATGACAGGAATGCAGCACAGGCGTCATCATATGCACAGGGTGATAATGTTTGCCAGGGGCATAGGCTGCACCAGTGGATGACATCATGTGTGTGGGTAAGGGCCGGTGATCTGATTGGACATGTGTGGTCGTTATGCATGTGGGTGTTGCGGTGCCCTACAGATGTTATTGTTGTGTGCGTGTGTGATTGCACACAGTTCTGCCTTTTGCCAGGCCTACACAGAGGTATTATTGACAGCTCCAGATTGTACAGACCAGGATATACAGCTCACCGTGTCCGCCATATTACGTGACCTGTGCCTGCCAGGGATTGCACGGGCACTACCTGGCGGAGGTACAGATTGGCTACTGTCCGATGGCACATGTCCACTGGAACCATGTCCCCACTGGGAACGTCCAGGGCCATGTCCACGTGGCCTGCTGTGTCTTGGTGTGGACAGCGCAGCACCAGCTGCACTGCTACTGCTACTGGCACTATGGGAGCGGGCATGTGAGGTGGCTCATTCACATTGACCTGCACTAGGTAGTGTAGCTGGCCTATGTCCACGTGGCCTATGCCTCACTCCTACCAGATGTTCCAGCACAGACAGCTCATGCTCAGCGGATTGCCATGCCACGGTCAAGGATTCCGACTATGTCACCCAATCACCTGTCCAGAACATCAGCAATCTGCTGTTGAGCATTTGCCAATGCCTGGATGTTGTCGTTTAGAGTACGGATAGCAGCCCACTGGAAGCCTCTGCCCTTCTCTGTTCTGCCGTTCAGCACATGCTTGTGTTGCCATTACAGTCTGGAATGTGTGTCTGGTGACACCAGCTGCTGTGCTCTGTCCTGCAGGTGCATGTCTGCCAGAGGTCCTCCTATGAGCAGCACTGGCCACATGCCTGTGTGGCACATCTGCAGTCATTACACTGACACCATGGTGTGGAGACACACCTTCTGTAGCCACCACACATTCCTCTTCCAAGCTAACACATGCTGACTGTCCTTCCTGTATGGCCACTGGTGACGGGGTATGTGTTGGCATGAGAACTGTGTGCGGAAGAGGGGGGCATAGCTGGGATGGCAACCATTGGCACAGATTCAGCCCCTGACAACTCTGCCTGTACCTCATGCATATGTTCATCACTGCTAGTATCTGTGGGGACACTAACATCAGACGGACCGCAGGAGGGTAACGACCTACATCACCTGTGAATGCAAAGAAAGACTCTACATTACAATACACACACACACACAGACACACCATGCATGTGATTTGACAGGCGGCATGCAGCATGCATGTGATACAAGCAGACGGCATGCAGCTCAGACATTAATAGTGGTAGTTAGCAGACCTCCTGGGCTGCACACAACAGCAAGCAGGTGTCATATCAGTAGCCATGCAGTTCACACAATCATGGTAGTAACCATGCATCCCTGTGATACACCATGTGGACCTGCACAGGTTAACAATACACATGGCTGAAGTGACCTTGACATGTAATCTGCTGATGTGTGCATTGACATACATACATGTTGGACACAATGGTGTCCTGACGTACAACACTGTAATGGGTATCACATTGAAGTGTTGTCTGTATGCCCTACAGATAGAATGCGCGTTTAGCAAATGTGGATGAATATGGAAGGGTAGTGTGGCGCCTACATTGCTATACAGTGTGAAGAACAGACAGGATCCCCAACCCCTCATGGTGATGCAGTCTACTACCCTGTTGATGCCATTAGTCTCAGCCTTACTGGGTACCTGTACATGTTCATTCTCTGTGTCACATCATGTGGGTGCACAGTACTGTGAGGGTGATTACCACATAGGCAGGGGTCCTCACCTCAACACTATCGAGTGTGCGTTATAGTGTTGTTGACCCCGTGAGTGCGGACATGTTACTGTGTGTTTCTGTGTATGTATGTGTGTGTTCTCATCCTGTAATGTGACAGGGTATTACTGCTACACAGTGAGGCCTCATGCTATTAAGTGGCCTCTAACGTTATCATCGGCCAGACCGCTGTGTAAACCCCCTGCACCATGTCAACATACCTGTGATGTGACCTGGTATTGATGTCATGTCTCTAGCCACTGTAGCCTATTAAACAGACCACATGCTTCTGGATCAGTAGATGTGTGGACATCTGTGGTATGGTAGCCTTTCTAACAGTCAGGTTGAGACTACGTATAGCATGCTGGTATTGCCATACATGCCTGTGAGTACTCGTCATTTACACATGGGAGACTGAAAACACTGCTACTTGTTCGCACATGCAAGTAGACCATAAGGAGGGAACCAGGGCATCATTATCAACATGCTGTTAGTGTTGTTACCAAGACACATACTGTGAACATATAACAATGCATTATAAACCTGTACTACATGGTAATGTCTGGTGTGTGTCAACAGTACACAACTAATGTAATATACACTTCTCTCACTATTCTGTTCACCCTGTGCATCAGACCATTTCAGCATGTCCCTGCACCGATGGTGTGGATGACAGGAATGCAGCACAGGCGTCATCATATGCACAGGGTGATAATGTTTGCCAGGGGCATAGGCTGCACCAGTGGATGACATCATGTGTGTGGGTAAGGGCCGGTGATCTGATTGGACATGTGTGGTCATTATGCATGTGGGTGTTGCGGTGCCCTACAGATGTTATTGTTGTGTGCGTGTGTGATTGCACACAGTTCTGCCTTTTGCCAGGCCTACACAGAGGTATTATTGACAGCTCCAGATTGTACAGACCAGGATATACAGCTCACTGTGTCCGGCCATGGCCACGTGACCTGTGCCTGCCAGGGATTGCACGGGCACTACCTGGCGGAGGTACAGATTGGCTACTGTCCGATGACACATGTCCACTGGAACCATGTCCCCACTGGGAACGTCCAGGGCCATGTCCACGTGGCCTGCTGTGTCTTGGTGTGGACAGCGCAGCACCAGCTGCACTGCTACTGCTACTGGCACTATGGGAGCGGGCATGTGAGGTGGCTCATTCACATTGACCTGCACTAGGTAGTGTAGCTGGCCTATGTCCACGTGGCCTATGCCTCACTCCTACCAGATGTTCCAGCACAGACAGCTCATGCTCGCGGATTGCCATGCCACGGTCAAGGATTCCGACTATGTCACCCAATCACCTGTCCAGAACATCAGCAATCTGCTGTTGAGCATTTGCCAATGCCTGGATGTTGTCGTTTAGAGTACGGATAGCAGCCCACTGAAGCCTCTGCCCTTCTCTGTTCTGCCGTTCAGCACATGCTTGTGTTGCCATTACAGTCTGGAACGTGTGTCTGGTGACACCAGCTGCTGTGCTCTGTCCTGCAGGTGCATGTCTGCCAGAGGTCCTCCTATGAGCAGCACTGGCCACATGCCTGTGTGGCACATCTGCAGTCATTACACTGACACCATGGTGTGGAGACACACCTTCTGTAGCCACCACACATTCCTCTTCCAAGCTAACACATGCTGACTGTCCTTCCTGTATGGCCACTGGTGACGGGGTATGTGTTGGCATGAGAACTGTGTGCGGAAGAGGGGGGCATAGCTGGGATGGCAACCATTGGCACAGATTCAGCCCCTGACAACTCTGCCTGTACCTCATGCATATGTTCATCACTGCTAGTATCTGTGGGGACACTAACATCAGACGGACCGCAGGAGGGTAACGCACCTACATCACCTGTGAATGCAAAGAAAGACTCTACATTACAATACACACACACACACAGACACACCATGCATGTGATTTGACAGACGGCATGCAGCATGCATGTGATACAGCAGACGGCATGCAGCTCAGACATTAATAGTGGTAGTTAGCAGACCTCCCTGGGTTGCACACAACAGCAAGCAGGTGTCATATCAGTAGCCATGCAGTTCACACAATCATGGTAGTAACCATGCATCCCTGTGATACACCATGTGGACCTGCACAGGTTAACAATACACATGGCTGAAGTGACCTTGACATGTAATCTGCTGATGTGTGCATTGACATGCATACATGTTGGACACAATGGTGTCCTGACGTACAGCACTGTAATGGGTATCACATTGAAGTGTTGTCTGTATGCCCTACAGATAGAATGCACGTTTAGCAAATGTGGATGAATATGGAAGGGTAGTGTGAGGCGTCTACATTGCTATACAGTGTGAAGTACAGACACTGTGCCATTGCATAGCATCACGAGGCGTCTATATTGCTATACAGTGTGTAATATGCACACATTGCATAGCCATAACTGCGTGCATACACATGACATGACTGTGGATTGTGACCCACATTGCTGAGGTGTATACACACCAAACCATGCTGTGTCATGTGACAGGTCACTGGAAGACCTACGGATGACACCGCTGCACAACTACTACAGAGTCTTAGCTGCTTGACAGCCATGTCCACACATGGCAGACTTGTCAATACACCATGTCCCACATGATGTACCACATACACAAGGTGCATGGCTGATGGTGATGTCCTATAGCAGCAAGGGAAATGTAGGGTATCTGTGGCCTTATGTGGTGTCAATGTCTGTGGAAGCTGTACAGGTGACTACTGTCATGCTATGACACAGTCATGATGTTCAACACATCTTATATGGTCGACTAACGTGACACCTCCACTAACTGTGCACAGGCTTTTAGGATGTCCAGTGTACCACATCAACTGTATAATCAGTCAACTAAGGATATAGTTGGACCATGTGTGGACAATGTGCAACAGGGTGTATAAACATCACATCTACTGTGTGGCTACATGTCTCTGGCCATCCTCCATGGTCATGTGTGGACATGTGCTGGCCAAATGTTTGTGATGGCCGTCTATCTCACATGTCTGTGTAGTCCCATATGACATACACCCACAGATGTCAGATATGTCACCGTCCACAGGGCTATGCAGACAACGGGTTGTATGTTTGGTATGTGGGGTATGTATTATGGGATAGTGTGACAATATTGCAGCCAGAAGACTACATGTCTGGGACATGTCAGATGGCACATCACAATGTGTGCACCCATTGCAGGGCATATAACACAATGGCGACTCATGTGGGCTGCCCATATCCCAGCTCACTGTGTGGTACTGTTTGCGTACCACACATGTGTTGTTCCAATGTATAGTACATATGCCCACATTGAACAACACCTCCACCATTGTATGCACAGCTGTCCACACATGTGGCAATGACAGATACTGTGGTTTCATGTCGGTGTTTCATTTCATTTGTATATATTGCACATGGGTAGCCAGTGTGAATGATAGGAGATGCGACCTGTATATCGTGACTGGATCATACATCATGTGTACATGTGTTAACTGGCCACATGGTGAATAGATATATACATTAACATGTCTGATACTGATGACAGTCTCACCTGCAATGGACTGATGTCTGTGCGGCATGCCAGAGGTACCTTTATAGGGGTGACACAGCAGTTTGAACATTATCCATGACTGTATGACAGTCACAGGGTGCACTGTGCATGTTAACACATTCACCTGTACAATAGCATATAGCATGCACATGTGTCCATACATAGGGTAGCATACTGTATTATACAGCATATGTGTAAACATACCTTGCATATGAAGTTACATTACATATTGTACAGTGACACATGCAACTAACTGGGATATAATAGTCATATGTGCAGTAGTGACTTACCAGGCAACTCCGGGCTCATTGGTTGGGAGACACCCACCTCCACGATGGCAGCTAGTGTTTGTGGATGCTGTTCTGAGGGTGTCCCCAGGCTGGCCAGTAGCTCCTCGGTGTGTGTGAGTGGGGGCTGGGTGGTGGCCCACCACCTGTTCCACCTTGTTCCTTGGTGATTGCAGTGGCATGCTGTTTTGCATGTCGTATCAAGTCCATGCAGTGTCTGCGCACCTGCTGGTAGGTGCGGTTATGGCCACCCACATCATTAACCCTCCTGCGAAGGTCCTGCCACAGGTCGTCACGCTGCTGGGTATGCTGTGGCACATGACTGAACAACACCTCATAGTTCTCATAGGTACGGGATGAGGACATCATCCTCCTGGCAGCTGTATGCTGGCAGGCATGAACGAAGCATTATCTGGAAGACATAATGATGGCGACAGGTCACTGTATCATAGAGATGTACAGAGATACAACTGCACATACATTTGTATTAAATCTAGTACATCTGCACAGTTATCTTTGCAAATCATGACACTGACATTAATGACATGTTTGTGTCACACATGTAACACCCGTTATGCATTGGATATCATCACCATATATGTGTGTCACCTCATTACATTGTTCATACTCCATGTGAATGCTGTCTTGATGTGAGCATGTCTGTTTGCCCGTACTGGTGTTCTTACATATCAGCACATGCCTGGATGTGTCCACAGTGATGCTGTTGACCTTGATGCTGTGTATATGTCACATATCAACACATACACTGCCTTAATGGACATGAGCAATGACAATGCACACATACGCATGGAACCTTTACATGCAGGTGTTTTGCCATATACATCTACACGGCACTGTACAGCAGTTCAACATCCTGCTACGGATCGCCTGTGTTGCACATGTGATAGACATGGGACAATGGCTAGCCGGACGTCATTCGCAGGGATGGTTATCAACTATAGCATGTACGGGCAAGGTTTCCCAGCTGTATCCAACAGCCATTTTGCCACCGCGAGGTGCATCAGTGCCACATTACTGAGCCAGACAGTTAATAATACATCTACCATGCGTTCATCACACCATGTATGACAGAGATGACATGTGCAGCTTTGGTGGACAGGGTTGCATGGTATGACGGGAGTATGTAACATGTATGGCACAGGGATCTGTTCAGCATGTGGCAATCCTTGTAATAGGATGGTGGCTGTCCATGACGTATGTCTTTCAGATCAGGATATGTACGTGTAGCATATCCAACATCACAGCGTAGCACATGTCTTTATGCAAGGTAGCCAGCATGCTGCATAGTGGAGGTGAGGATTGTGAAGGCTGGTATCGCCCATCCACTCATGGCCAATACCCCTTAAAGGTGATATGTGATCTGATATTGGTCACCTGAGTGCTGAGTATGCCTGTCCAATGATCTCCATACTCATAGATGGCACCCTGTCATGACATGCGTGCCTCGTATGACTACCTAATAGGCCTGGAGACGTCACCAACTCAGGGAGGTGAACTGCACAGCACCATCCCTTACACAGTGTCCATAATGTTCACCGCTGCCTAGGTGGTAGTTAATGAGTACAGGGTTATTCACCTAGCGGTGACAATGCTATTATCAGCAGTCAGATTGTGCACATATGTCACACACCTCACCCACAAAGCCCATTCTGTATGTTGACCACAACACTGAGACAGATATTGCTCCTAGGTCATGGCCATTCACATCTTTACATACACAGATGACTCCCATTTGTCTGTGTGGTATGGGCTACAATGAGGGGGGAGTACAAAACATTAACCCTGTTTTACTGTAGCTGCCACTGGTGTGATATGCACATGTCACTCTGACACCTTTTGTAGTGTTGATTCTGTCAACAGGCCACTGGTAGAACACTCCTGTGCATACGAAGGTACATCTAGTATACTCAGTGTAGCTGGAACATGGCATGGGTGATGATGTCCTATGACCTGTCACAGGTATGCTATGCAGTGTGAAATCATCCATACTATCATCTACTTCTGTATTGCTAACATCTACGTTGATAAAGGTTCATAGACTTGCAGACCATACTCAGCAGGGTAATAGTGCAGTGCCTCCAATTATGACTGTCGTCTCCACTTGTGGGTTGCAGTGGGTTGATATTATCCAACACCCTATCTGTATTGCATATTCATGCTCAGCACTTGTTCAGAACTTGTGAGCACTTCATGAGCTACTAATATAGCATCCATTCCAACTCATTTTTTACAAGTACACTGTCTGTCCTTACATTTCCAGCTTGCTTACAGTGCAACAGCTGTTGTACACACGTAACTCACATATCTCGTGAGACATGGTTGAATATACAGGCATGTCCAACTGTCACGTACCAGTGCTATTGCCTGTCTATATGATGAATATGGAGAACATGTGGCAATAGAGCAATTGTCTCATGTACACACCCAATGCTCACCTCCCAACATACGACACTACAGCCTGTGGGAAATGCACATATATAGCCATGCTGGGGGTAATGCTCTCACCAACCCAGACTGTACCTGACATTCATGTGGGGACATGTAACATTTGCAACACACCCCACTCATCACATAGTCTCACAAGATCTCCACCACCACAGGCCACACATAGTATGAGTACGACATTTGCAGAACCTCTCCATACTCTATGTAGGCACCAGAGGCAGCCCCTATCACCAAATACAACAACAATTACTTATAGCCCACAGACTCATGAGTGCCCATCAACTACAGCCAATAGGGTGTTATAACATACCCAACACACCAGTCATAGGTAACTCTGTAGGCGGTCACACTGATGTCCTACTCAGCAGGCCACACAAGGCGATAGTCGCTTACATCTAGCTGTCGGGTAACTGGTTCTGCAACATAACCTATGCACCCATGCCACACCTCAACAGGTACAATTTGACTGTTATTCTCCATGTTAGTGTGACTGCCCTGAGATGTAACTTCCCAGACTACATGTGCAGGGACATTCAATAGCTCTCTGGTCTTGTAGCCCAGAAGGTGTCGGCCAAGCTCTGGGGAGCATTCTGCATTCATCCAGAATAGATACCACTGTACAATAACTGACTGTTTTACTTCAACAGTTGCCTATACTTCTGCTGTCATTCCACAGGCATCTAGTATCTGTCCGCTTTGAATGACATGGTCTACAAAACACGATGCTTTGGCACAGATGACCTGCACCTGTCAACCCTGGGAGTACAGATAACATGTAAGGCTCTTGCTGCTTCTATACTGCCTGTCATGCACAGTTTCCAATAACATTCACCACCAGAACGGGAACAGGCAAGCAAAACATGGGGTCATGTAACTCAATGCTTGACATCATCTCTGATGCATGCAGACACGGCACTCCTTATAATGGACCACTTCAATATCTCTGCAGTGACTGGGACCTGCCTCTAGGCTCCGCAGAGCACACCTGCACTGAGAGGTTATACGCAGACCACACCTTTCAATCATGTAACCTGGACCGGAACACCCATGGCTGAGGTGTGTCCATATTTCACTATGTTGTACACACCTCCTGGCTGGTTACTTAGCACAATGCATCAGAGGTGATCCACGTGCAACTAACTGTGGCCAGAACTGCTATACACATTGTAATATGCTACAGATTCAACAACATACCCCACGGTTACCAGCCCTCATTTCTTGGTGTACTGGACAGTAGGGTTCAGACAGGTACTACTGATGTGTGACTGACACTACCCCACACTTAATTTTATTATTTATTCATTTATTTTATTTATTTTACATTTGTTGACCGGGCTAGTCTGGCTGGATACATGTTCATTTTCAGCAGAGGCCCGAGGAGAAAAGCTCCACTATATATTAGTAAATAAAACAGCACAGTAAGAGACTAAAATGTAAGTAACTACAGAACTATTCCAGCAATTTAACAGAAATAAAATACAACGAGGAACCCTAATCCCAAACTCTTTACAGTAGCAGGAATTGTAATGAAAGAAAATAAACAGACAGTAGAGTCTATACAATATTTACAATATTAACAGATATAATAAACATTTTGTGCCAAAGCAAATAGTTTTAAGACCCAGACTTGTACAGTAGAAATCAGAATACAAGGTTTAAATAGAAGGTGAGATAACAGGTTGCAGTAATATATCTAGTGTAAATGAGAAAGTGACATCATAGGAATAATAATATCCATGTGGATGTCAGGAGAGCTGCAGAGGACGAGTAGAAATAATTTATTTTATTTATAACCTAGTACAGATATAGTTGCATTATAACATGTAAAAGATAGCAGCTGAGTAGAAAAGTTATGAGAAGGCGGGTTGGTATAAAGAAGGATAACAAAAGTATGAGCTGCAATATTCAGAATATGTGTTAAAACAGGTTTGATTAAAGAAGTTATGAAGAGATAATAAGAAAAGATCTAGAAAGGAATAAGTTAGTTGTTACTAAGAAAAGGAACTGGAATATAGAAAAGAGGAGAGTAGGTAGGTCCAAGGAGGAAAGGTAATTGATCAGCCAGGTTTAGTGCAGGGGCATAACCACTGTGTTCTAAGAAAAAGTTTCAGTTTGTTTTTGAAGAGTGATAATGAGGGAACAGAGGAAAGTTCAGTAGGAAGAAGGTTCCAAGATTTTCCAACAGTATTACAGAAGAGAGAGTCTCCAGCCCTGTTAGATTTACAAATATTTACCAGCAGTCTTTGTGACGAACGTAAGGTCTTAAGATTGTTGTAGGGTACAATGAAGGTAGATAGTATAGGGGTATCTGTAGGATGGTAAAGGGTTTTGTGGACAATGGTAAGTTGGTGGAATTTAAGCTGATTTTGTAATTCAAGCCATCCTAGTTGCTTTAGGTTGATACAGTGGTGGGTTCTGAAAGGGTTTCCAGTGGCAAATCTGGCTATGCTATTGTAGGCACTTTGCAATTTATTAAGGGTGGTTTTAGAGAGGTTAGTGTATATGGGTGAGGCATATAGGAGAATAGAAATTAGGTGAGTGTGAGCAATAGTTATCTGTGTTGCAGGAGAGAGAAAGGGTTTGATTCTGTAGAGAGAGCCCAGTTTTCTGTTAACAGATTTTAAGGTATTATTAATGTGGGTATCAAAGTTAACGTTGTTATCTATGGTGATACCAAGTAGTTTGGTAGTTGAGTCTGGGGATATAAGAGTGCTGTTATTGGATGTTACTGTGAGGTTTATTGGGGGGGACTTACTTGTAGGAGTGAAAAGGAGGAGTTTAGTTTTTTTAGGGTTTAGAAGGAGACAACGTTGAGTAAACCATAGTTCAACTGTGTTAAAGACCTTTTGGGTAAGGGAGTAAAGCTCAGGTATGGATGTGGCTGAGCATATAAGTGTTGAATCATCTGCATATTGTATGCATGTAGCTTGGGGGATTGCTAGGTGAAGGTCGTTGATAAATATAGAAAATAGTAAGGGTCCTAAAATGGACCCTTGGGGACCTATGTTAATGGGTAGATGGGTAGATAAAATATTATGCCAAAGCACTGCTTGTTGTCTGTTTTCTAGATAGGATTGGAACCATTTTATTACAGATGCATCTAGTGACAGGGATTTGAGGATATTTAAAAGTATTTGGTAGTTTACCATATCGAACGCCTTAGACAGCTCTATAAAAGGTGCAGATGAAAGCCTATTAAGGTTGCGGTTTTTGTTGATACAGTGGGTGAAGGAAAGAAGGGCAGTAGTAGTGCTGTGTGAGGGTCTGAAACCATGTTGTGAGTTGGAAAGTAGGTTATATTGGATTAGGTGGTCTAGCAATTGTTTATGGATACATTTTTCCATAATTTTAGCTAGGGGAGACAGAAGGGCAATGGGACGGTAGTTGGAGAGTTTAGTGGAGTTACCTCCCTTATGAAGGGGAATAAAATGGGAGACCTTCCATATGCTTGGGATGTGTCCTTCAGTGATAGTTCTATTAATAAGAATGGAAATGGGGTATGCAATAGAATTGGCTGCCTTTTGTAAGTATTCAGCAGGAATCTTGTCAGCTGAGGGGGTACATGGTTTGAGCTTTTGGATGAGGGTTAGAATGTATGTAGTTGATACAAGTTGGAAGAGAAAAGAAGGGGGTGGGTTAGTGGTATAGTTGGATATAGATATGTCCTGAATGGATAGCTGATTAGTAAGATTTTGTATGGCCTCAGTAAAATAGCTATTAAAGGTATTAGCTGTCTGTTTCGGATTATCTTTGTCAGTGTCTTGTGGGTGTGGTGTGATGGATTGACCTGGGTGTAATAATTGATTAATACTTGCCCAGAGCTTTTGTGGTTGATTATGGTGGGTCTGTTGGAATTGTAAGTAGTAGTTTGTTTTGTCAGACTGCACTGCTTTTTTAGTTTCATTTCTTAGTTGCCTGAAGTTTTGTTGATCTACTGGGTTTTTAGTTGATCTTGATTTGTTCCAGTATTTATTTCTGAGTTTGATTTTTTTGCCTGGTTTCTTTTGAAAGCCATGGAGCAGATTTAGTTCTCATTCTTATAGAGCGAGTTGGGGCATGGTGGTCAAGAATCGATAAGAAGTTAGAGTTAAAGTAATTGACAGCTTCCTCCAGTGGGAGGTATTTTAAGGGAGACCAGTTGCATGTTCTGAGTTTCCTTTGGAATAGGTCAGTGTTAAAGTTTTTCTTGGTTCTAATTGTTCTAGATATGGTTGGGTTGGGTAGGTTGGTTTTATGCCTGATGATGTATGTTAGTGAGTGGTCACTTACATCATCTGGGAGGGTACCAGATTCATATGTCTGGAGATGATTATTTGTGAGTATCCAGTCTAAGATACTTTCTTTATTATTAGGCTTGTGTATCCTGGTAGTGGTAGTAATGGTTTGTGAAAAACCAAAAAGGTTTATATGGCCTGTAGGGTTTAGACTGCTAAAACAATTCCAATCATTGTTAAAATCGCCTAGGATGATGGTTTCTTGAGGTAAATTATGAGATAGGCAACAGAGGATATTTTCTATTGCTTCAATATTATTACCAGGTGGGAGATAGGTACAGATAATAAAAACGGATTTGACTTTGTTAAGTTGGAGCTTGGTAATAAGAATTTCAGCGTTGGAGACTTGAGGTAGTAACAAGTTGTAGGTAGTAATCTGGAGGCTGGATTTAAAAAGGATTGCTGCACCACCACCTTTTTTGATTTTACGGTCAAGTCGTATAATATTATAGCCAGGTGGGATGATTTCATTGTCTTTAGTTGAGGGTTTTAATGAAGTTTCTGTTAAACAAAGAATGTCGAAGGAGTAGATATCCAGAAGAGCATGGAGTTGGGTAACTTTGTTGTTAAGGCTACGTATGTTGAGGTGAGCTAATAGCAGTGAGTTAAGTGGTTTAGTAAAGGAGTGGATAGGATGGGGGATGGGGTTATGGAGTTGTGTAGTAGTAGTAGTAGTAGTAATAGGGCCTGGGTTGGGATGAATGTCACCATCTTTCATTAAGAGTTGTAGAGATAGAAGTTTAAGATTTGGGAATTTAGTATATAGAGTGAGAGATTTTCTTGGTTTGGGAGAGCCATATTTAATGTGGGTAATCCTATGGAATTTTGCTGGTAGGTAGCTAGGAATGGATGTTACATTAATATGGCTAATGGGAGTAGGTAAAGTAGGAGAGGTAGACAGTGTATTGGGGTGGAGTGTTTGTCGATATATTGGGTATTCATAGGAGGTAAGCAGGTAAGGTAAGTTAGGGGTGGTAGAAGTAAGAGTATGAGTAGCTTCGGTAAGAGGGTTGAGTAGGGTGCTAAATGCATCTGGGAGAGTAAGTTGTTAGGTTGTAGTTATTGGTTTGGAGGTGTGCTAAGTGTGGAAGGATAATAGGTGTAGGGTGTGGTAGGAGAAATTGGTAGAGGTAATTGAGAGTAAGGAAAACCAGGTGGTATATTAGCAATGGGAGGGGATATGATTAATGTGAGAGTGAGAGGGTGTGGCTAGTTGGTATAAGTGTAGGGACCCTGGGGGTGGGTGGGAATTGGGGGTAGGGAGAGGAGCGGAGTGAGCCCGCAGGGCGAAAGGAGCAGGAAGAGATAAGTGAAGGAGTGAGTGGAGAAAAAACTATCAGCAATGCTGATAAGTGAAGGTAAGTAGGTAAGACAGGAGTGGGAAAGATCATAGGTAGATCAGTAGTCTGTTAGAGTAGAGAAAGGAACAGGTAAGAGTATGTAGTTTAAGTAAGGGATAAGGGGGAAAAAATGTAGCAGGTCTACTACCTAAGGGGTAATTGGTGTGAAAACAGAAGAAACCACAGACCGACTGAAGCTTGAGATAAGTAAAGGGATAGAGGCTGTCACCTAGTGGGCAGATCCAGTATTGCAGGTAGATATGTAGGGAGCAGGCTAGTTTAGACCAGGGGTGGAGTGAAAAGCAGGTCAGAGGGGAGTGTACAAGAAGTAGAAGAGGTGAGTTAGATTCAGGGTAGATAGGTGGGGGTAGTAAAGGCTGCTGGCTGTTCAGGCTTGTAGCTTACTTTATAACCCCTGAAACAATTAGCAGACAGTTTTCAGTTTTAAAAACAGGACTTAGTTCACCACATACTTCCTTGCTTCCTTGGGAGAGGATGCAGGGCAAAAAAGGCAGTTTAGATGAGGCCACAGAAATTGGATAGGGTCCTTTGTCACCAGGTAGGTAGGCAGTTAGAGGCTAACTCAGGAGCAGCACAGAGGAGCACAGGGTACTTTGGATAGAAAGAGAAGATAAATGTAGAGAAGAAAAAGGTTAGCATATGTTACTCAATTACAGCAATAGACAAATAAATAGCTTGCAGAAAGGCATAATTAATAAAAGTAGCTTCTATGCATTCTCTTATTTCAGAGAGAGGTTGTAGAACTCAGTTGTAAGGCAGTGGTACTGTAATAGTTATAGAGTAGCAAAGGCACTGTTAGGACAGCTTTCCATATGTTGACATTTGGTTATAGTACATACATTACATGCAAAATAAAGGTATAGTGCATACATAGACTACAGTTATTGAAGTATACTATATAAGTAACTCAATCCTAAGCCAATTTGAATATCTGTTCACTAGGGAAATTAAGATCAGCCTTACAAGCTATATACTAGTACCATTAAAGCAGGGGAGCCAAGTGTATGGCGTAGTTTGAAAGCCGAGATGATAAAGATAAGGAAAGAAACACTCGGTTCATCAAATCATATATAGTAAGTAGCTGGAGGGGAAATAATACCATTAGTATACCTAGGTTAATTCTAGGAGGGTGGGGCATTCATAATAGGACGTTCCTTACTAAATATAGACAACTGATATCATAAGAACGCCGAGACTTACTCCACATGGGTGGCGCAGTTAAATAAAAGCTGTTCCAGGCAGAGAATGGACCTTTACAATGTGAGTGCTCCTATATCAGTTCAAAGTGGGAAAGAACGCCAAGACCTGCTCCACGTGGGTGGCGCAGCTATATATCGCCGTTCCAGGTAGAGAGTGGACCTTTACAATGTAAGTTCCCCCAGATCAGCTCAAACTTGGAGTCACTGATAAAAAATGGTCCATATCAGGAATAGAATGGACAGTACATTAACATGTAGCTCCACAAGAGTGGAATTCTGTTACCTAAAAAGCTCCAAGCATAACTAAAAGAATAAGTTATTAATAGCAACCGTTTCACCCATAAGTGGGATATTAGGAACAACAGTAGTTTAAGGCAGCTGGTTCAGGCTTATAGGGATGTCGCTGAGTAACGGCAGCATATGTAGGGTCCACGTGGGTGGCGTAGTTGTTGTACGTATTACAGGCTTGAAAGCCAGTTATGCAGAAAAAAATAAAATAGCTTGTTCCGCTACAGGAAGTATAACCATTCAGATATATGGCCCAGAAAAAGGAGCAAGAATGATTATATGAATAATGCAGTCTGCTCACAGTTACTTAAATTACAATATCACTGACTGCAGTAAAGCACAGGAGAGAAATAATAACAGGGATAACACTCTAATGCTATCAAAAAAACATTCAATTCACAGTTGCTTAAAATACAATATCGCAGACAGCAGTTAAGCTCACAGTTGCTTAAATTACAATAGCACAGACTGCAATAAGGCACAGGAGAGAAATAATAAAGATAACATTCTAATGTTATTTAAAAAAAAAAAAAGCATTCAAATTCACAGGTGCTTAAAATACGATATAGCAGACAGCAGTTAAGCACAGGAGAGAATAAAAAAAAAGAAAACATACAGGTAAATAGTCATGAGTTACATGTAGTCAGCATTCAATTAACAGATGAACTTCTGTAACTGACAAAGCTACTAAATCGCAAAAACAATTTACAAAAACAAATCACTTACCAGAGGCAAAAGGAGCTTGGGCAGGAGCAGACAGCAGCCAGGGAATAGTCAAGAAGAGTAACAGATTAAAGATGGCGCCTCACAGAACTATGGGTATAAATAACATCCCAGTGGATAAGAGGCAGAGAGGGGAGGGGATGAGGTATGCATTAGGTAGAGGCAGGAGGGGCAGGCTACAAGCCACACCTATTGAGACTAATTATCGTTAATACAGGGGGGATGTAGAAGGTACTAAAGGTAAGTGAATGTAGGAGAGGCAAAGGGAAAAGAACTTAATAAGAGCCTAAAGATAGAGAAGGACAGGTAAAGGGGAGGTTAAGGGCGTAATGAGAAAAAAAAAAAAAAAGAGACAGAGACAAGTGAAGGAGTGAGTGGAGAAAAAACTATCAGCAATGCTGATAAGTGAAGGTAAGTAGGTAAGACAGGAGTGGGAAAGATCAGAGGTAGATCAGTAGTCTGTTAGAGTAGAGAAAGGAACAGGTAAGAGTATGTAGTTTAAGTAAGGGGTAAGGGGGAAAAAATGTAGCAGGTCTACTACCTAAGGGGTAATTGGTGTGAAAACAATAGAAACCACAGACCGACTGAAGCTTGAGATAAGTAAAGGGATAGAGGCTGTCACCTAGTGGGCAGATCCAGTATTGCAGGTAGATATGTAGGGAGCAGGCTGGTTTAGACCAGGGGTGGAGTGAAAAGCAGGTCAGAGGGGGGTGTACAAGAAGTAGAAGAGGTGAGTTAGATTCAGGGTAGATAGGTGGGGGTAGTAAAGGCTGCTGGCTGTTCAGGCTTGTAGCTTACTTTATAACCCCTGAAACAATTAGCAGAGAGTTTTCAGTTTTAAAAACAGGACTTAGTCCACCACATACTTCCTTGCTTCCTTGGGAGAGGATGCAGGGCAAAAAAGGCAGTTTAGATGAGGCCACAGAAATTGGATAGGGTCCTTTGTCACCAGGTAGGTAGGCAGTTAGAGGCTAACTCAGGAGCAGCACAGAGGAGCACAGGGTATTCCTTGCTTCCTTGGGAGAGGATGCAGGACAAAAAAGGCAGTTTAGATGAGGCCACAGAAATTGGATAGGGTCCTTTGTCACCAGGTAGGTAGGCAGTTAGAGGCTAACTCAGGAGCAGCACAGAGGAGCACAGGGTACAGAGGCAAAAGGAGCTTGGGCAGGAGCAGACAGCAGCCAGGGAATAGTCAAGAAGAGTAACAAATTAAAGATTGGGATAGCTACTCATGTACCGACACATTAGGTCAACGCTGTCCAGGATTCATAACCTCCACTCGGCTGGATCAACCCATACACACCACCACCAAGACCAACAATATCCTAGACATGGACATTACCAACATGTCACTGGTGTTCCAAACCAGTGGTTATCCCCTCATTGGTAGTTTCCAAACATATGCTAATCACCCTTGTTATCCACATCCCGGCACCACACCCTTCACAGCATGCACAGTACAAGATTAGTACAAAGCCTACTACAGACGTCTTATGACAGCAGTAGTAAATGTCATGACACCCGTGCAGATGGACAATGCACATACAAACGCTGAAACATACCCCAGTGCACTTCATTAGCACTTACACGACTGCATGGATCATGCTATTCCAAACAGAGCCATGATGGTACCCACCAGATAACGGACGCCACTCTGGGGGTCCAGTTCCATGGACATAATGTACAACAAAAGGTGGAGGCTGTTGCAAAGTGGAGTACAATCCCATGGGTGGGGTAGCTCACTGGTCAGCCTCAGTAGAGCTCCAGGATCCCTTATCACATCCTCCAAACCTAGCTACGTAAACATTACTGTGACACATTCCAGGGTGTACCACAAAGCATTATGGAGGTATGTCAGTAGTCAATGGCAATACCCACATCTGCCCTGACATATGACAGTTACTCAGGAACATTACAGAACTGAGTGATGTTGGCAACATCCTGGTGGATGGGTTCAATGCTAACTTTACACCCTCTCACTCCCTACAGGGCCATAATCCATGCAGGAACATTGTGGGGTCCCTGCGGTCACAACTACACAGTTCCAACCTGCACTCTCTAAGGCCTGGAGCACAGACTCCACGTGAGCGTCCAACATCCCAGGCTGTGATTTACACAAACCTCAGAACAACATGTCTCCCCACTTGGCCACCAGATTCACTAATAGCCTTGTATCAGACATTGTGGCCCCTGAATGGTGTACAGCAATAGTTATCACACTCCATGCAGGTGGCACCACAATGAACCAGAGGGACTATTGCCCGATACGCCTGACTGGACTGTTCTGCAAGGCTATGGGGCACATCATCATGGAAGTCATTCACAGAAACATTGGTGGGCTCCAGACCTTTGATGCCACCCAGGTTGGACTTGTTAGGGCCAGACCATGGCTCCTACACCTGGTGGACTCCTTTGATGCAGTTACCAGGGTAGTTGATGATGGTAAGGGGGTCCACACAGCCTACATTGTCCTCTCATTGGCTTTCAGCACCGTTCTCCATTCTGGTATTGACAACATACACATCCACCTGCACATCGACCCCTATGTCTCAGGATGTTATGCAAAGTGGCTCATGGAGAGGACCCACACAATGAGGGTAGGATACCGCAGTACCTACTGTATTTCAGTTACACTTGGCATACCACAGTCCTCAGTCATAGGGCCCCTCATGTTCGGTATATGTTTCCCTGAGGTACAGGCTAGCACAGAGGGACTTTCCCTGACTAGATTTCCAGACAACTGCATACAAGGTGCCATGATTGATCCACCAGCTGATACAGACTCCCTCCATAAGGGTGTCACTGTGATGGATACCTGATGTCGATAACATGGCCTCAAGATGCATGACACATGGTGCACGAACATCCCCTTTGGATTACACCAATCACCCACTGACTATCACATAGGTGGTAGTCCCCTACATACATGTGACATTATACAAGATCATAGTACACACGTATGTAGCACCCACTCCTTTGATAACCATATTGCCAATGTGGTGTGGATATCCTTCTACGTGGCCACCCTTATCTGTACTGGGTTTGTAGCTGGAACAAAGGCACCCATTGTACCTCTAAACTCCTGATGTTTACACACATTCAAGGGTACAACACCCCATTTAGGGTGTACCTTACAGAACAGCAACGGCTTTACATACCACAACATTAACACACCATGAGGATTATTGAGCTCCGAAGGTTGACATATGCGACAGTACTACGGACACCATGACTGTACACATTTGCATACTGCATACTCAGGGGTTACCTCTGCTGAACATATAGGGCCCATGTCCACAACAATATTCATGGATATACTCCACATAAGCAACATAAGCAAAAGCCACTGAGAGCAACATGGCTCGTGGATATGTGCACAAATGCAATGATGAGTGGGATGTTCTTGAGGGTTATATTCCCAAACCAGACGCTCATCAAGCTTTGAAACATGATTCCTATGTACATCACGCATGGACGCTCAGTAGCACTGTTTATGAGATACCTCACTTGGTGGATGGGAGACACACATGTACGTCAGGGATCACTGCAGTGGCTGTACTGTGCAGAGGTGCAGGTAGCACATGGCTCTGCTGTTCAAAGACAGGACACTGCCCTAGAGAGGTGCTGCCGGTGTAAACACTGTAGTTGGGCTTACACATAGACTTGCCAGACAGCATAGTACCTCACTATGAACCTGTGAAGCTATTACATGTCCTTTGTGCATGGTTAATTGAATAGCTCTTCCATTTTGATTAGCTATCATGCTGTTACAGTGTCCCGTGACTACAAGCCATATGTATCCTGTTATTGTGTATTGTCCATGCCAATAGATGATACCTTTTGTTTGCATGATATAACTGTTATGCTGTGTAGAATATCTGACATATCTACCTACAATACTGTACATTACACATATTTTACATATTATCCCATAATGCAAAGCATACTTGCACAGCAGGACCACCTTAGGCATGTTATTGTCGTTATATGCCCATACACATGCCTACTGTAACAGTATATCAACATATACTATCCCCTGCTATGGCACGTACTTGTTGGACATACCCTATCACTGACGGCGGGTGGTGTGGAATTGTTCTGTTTAAAGCCCTCATGTAGCATCCCTTGTGGTGTCTGTGATGTTTACCTTGTGGCCCACAGCAGGACACACAATTTCTACAAGCATTACTATGCTCAGTAAGACATCACTACATAATACCTTTTCCCACTTTATGCATTGCGGACACTTTTAATTAATACAAAACAGGCTATACATACACTAAAATACTGAGTGTTCTACATACCTTGTTAGCATTCTGAACTTTCATAAATATCTCTCTTACACCTTTACTGTTTAAACAGTTCTATGGTATGAGCATACGGTTTGAATGTCTGGCAAGTCATCCTTATATACATCGATACCTGTAACATGTGGTTTCCTGCCGCCAATTGGTGTTCCTGAGTAAAGTATTACATGCACATCAGCTGTGCAGCTACTCCATTCACCAATTACGCGGCAACAGTGGGGTATAATTGAATTCTCCACTTGGGCGTTGCCCTTTTGCCCTACCTTTGGGGAGATGGCCTGTATGTGTTTTGTTGTGTGGAATTGCAACTGCTATTTGTAGAGACACGGATATTTTGGATTCATGTCCCCCATGGATTGTGTGTGATGGCTAGAGTATGTGGTTCTACATGTGAGTGTACCTGTCATCTCAACCGTCTGATAAGGGACTACTGCAAACAAAACCTGTAACATCGCCGTCTGTTCCATTATACGACAGCTATGATTTTACATGGCACCTTTACAAATGTGTCTTTCACAAGGTATGTTAACGCTTCTGCAGATGTAATTGAGTGAGTGGATGTTTGTGATGTTATTACAGTCTGTATTGCTATTGTTTCATGTGTGGGAGATGTAGGTGGTTGTACATAGCATATACAGGTTTGTGGGGACTGCATTTCTACTTATTCCATATATGTGTGTGGGCTCCTTCCCTAATTGAAGACCTATCAGTTAGTAGACTGAAACTATGGTTGTTACGGGCTTATACACTGGGCCGTTGTTAATTGGTTTCTATATAGTATGCAGGTGAGGTTGATACTTCCATACCTCCAGAAATACAGCTATATGTAAAGGAATGTTACTAAATGACAGCTGTCCCATGTATTTCTGTCACAGATATTTGCACTCATTGCAGTTGTGTTGGTGACTGAACCTCTTTGGCATGGGTTGCCACCTTTTCAAATGGCCATAGTGGGACATTTGCAGGACACACATCAGTGTTTACAGGCCGACACATACCCATGGTCAGTACACAGGATAGCACATACTTTTATCCTGAATACATACTTATTCTTGTAGCACTTTAGCTACTTATCATGTTTCATGTAAAATTTACGTTTTTTAGATACAGGCATAACTATTTAATGCAACTATTACATAATATATGGGACATAATTATGTCCTACAATCTCGGACATTTGCCCTTTTTAATATTTTTTGTCAGGACACAACTGCCCAGGGAGGGGCTATCCCTGTTAAAGTGGGACTGGTGGTAACCGTATGTCTACGGCCAGCTATAACCACACCTACCGTAATGATCTACCTCCGAGTTGGCACTAACAGACACACGATGCAAACACACACACACACACACACACACATTACAGTCCCACGGAAACACACACGGCACCCACAACACACACATACACGACTACGGCAATCACAAACACAGCTGAACACAGTACCTACGTGGACCGCAACACCGGCAGCGATAACTAAATGTCCCTTAATATCGTGATAATATTACACGTGGTTCTAGTGTTCCGGTACTGTGTTCTTTCATTCTTTCAGCCTCGTGATTACGCATATCCGTATGTGACACATTCCATAGTTGGCAGTATCCTATTTATTTGTACCTCCATGGTTGTGTATATGTCGTTGACCTATCTACATATTTGCAAATATAGGTGAATCCGTATATATCAACATATATCTCTCTAGCACCCTTTCTATCTCTATTATGTATATGTATATATATATATATATATATATATATATATATATATATATATATATATATATATATATAAAACAAAGAGAGTGACAGGCAGAATACACCTTTCATTGTGTACATGTCGGTGTATACTGTTACCTGTACTCCGCACGTTTGTGTTTGAACCTGTCACATTACACACCTGCCGTTGGTACATCTTGGGTAGCTTAGTGTTAGGTGATTGTGTACATGATTGCGTGTTCTACTCCTGGCAGTGGTCATTTTACCCTTCAGAGCAGGCACTATTAGTACAGGGGTGAATAATGCTGGTTTCACCTGTCCTGGACATCATTGACCATGATCTGCATGATATTCAGTGAAGCTTAGCCCTGTTTCGTGCATATCCGTATAGTCATATTTAAACAACGCTTACCAGCACTGGGCAATGCATATTCCCGCTAACATGTGATAAACATGATCTGATGATCTGCATCCAACATGCATTATTTGTGCCTTCGGGATTACGTTACATCCCTTGCAGGACGTGGGACCGGGAACATGCACGGCAGTCACTGCATTTACCACTTGGGCATCTGGGATTTGTACACATGTTATGGCATTTTGTATGTGGACTATACTATGGCTGTTACTCCATACTGCAATCAAATGGGTAACTCAGTTAGTTTACATATGGATGAGACCTATTAATGGTATGTCCAAGTGATGTTTAATGGATGTGCTCCAGCATTGGGTATGTATGTCACAGTGAGCCACACACTATAATGTGCTACACCTTCACACAACCGTAGGTGGAGCATGCTGGGGTGACAGATACCAGTCATGGGTACCCCCCATGTTTCGCCACTACATCCATGATTACATTATATGGAGCCCCTCATTAACGCACCAGGGAATCCATGCAGAGTGTGTGGGGAACAGTGATTACACACATGGATCCCACAATTGGCTCTGCTCCACTCAGCAACAGTTAGTTACTCGATGTGGTGATGACAGCAGACACTGTTTGCCTTGATTGATGAATGGCCTCTGACAATCGGGCGTGTACCTACCGATGTACCTAGGAACCTATACACACAGTACCAACATATGCTGATAGGTGCGTGTACTGTTCAGGTGTTGACATTCCTTGTTCCAATAGCTGTTGTGTGTACAATGGTTGAGGGCTGCCTATGTAGGATTCACACAGTAGGCCACCTATAGATTACAATTTAGAGATGGTTGTGTGTGTGTGCCACCCATTTTACTGTGTGTGCAGGTGGAGAGGTGTGTCAGTCCATAGGGGCCTACACTGTCAGAGTATGTGCTATACATTCCCTCTTTGCCAAGGCATAGGCATATTGGGCATGCCTCCGTCTGCCTACTGGGGTTGGCACAGGGTGTTCGTGGTCTGAATCCCTCTGTGCCTGTGATGGCCTTGGCAATTGCGGTGGGCTGTGAGGGCCTTCACCATTTTGTCCCTGCTGCAGCTGTTTCCGCAGGATCATATTATGTAGCATGGCACATACTGTGAGGATGTGGGCACATGTGTCTGGAGAGTACTGCAAGGCTCCACCAGATATGTCCAAGCAAAAGAACTGTGATTTCAGCATCCCGAACACATGCTCTATGATGATTCTGGTTTATGCGTGTGCCTCATTATGGCGTTCTTGCATGGGTGTGTGTGCATTTCTGATGGGAGGCATCATCCACGGCTCCAGTGTATAGCCAGCATCCACCACAAGGTGGCCATGTGGCATGTCCCCCCTGACAAATACCTGATACAGCTGTGAGGCATGCCAGATGTGGGAGTCATGGTAGCTTCCAGGACTGCCAGCACACACATCCATGATAATGCCCTGGGCATTGCACATGGCCTGGCAGTTGATAGAGTGGTATCCCTTGTGGTTTATGTAGCACCTACCATGCTCACTGGGTGGTGACTTGATATGTATGTGCGTGCAGTCTATCGCACCCAGTAACTCCGGGTAGTGTGCCACATGGTGGAAGAGATGCATATTGCTGGTCAACTCCTCCTGAGTTCGGGGGAAGTATATATGCTCACTGGCATGTGGTAACATGGCATCCAGGAACTGGTGTAGTACCCTGGATGCTGATGCCTGTGAGATCCCCATTATATCTCCAGTTGGCCTTTGAAAGGTACCTGTGGCTAGTATTCGCAAGCTTACACATACCTTCATGTCCACTGGGATGGGTTCCCCTCTGTTGTTTCTGGATCTCAGACGTGGCTGGCACAGCTCAACTATTTGCTGTAAGATGTCCCTGTCCACCCTGTAATGCTCTACTATCTCCAGATCATGTAGCCTCTGGTAGGTTACCCTTGGTCTGAACACTCTTCTCCTCCTCCAGGGCCTGCAGTGGTTGTCAGCATCATCCTCCACAACACCGTCAGTCTCTAACACATGGTGATGAATCACAGCTATGGCAGCTCCCAACATGTACATTGTAAAAGTTCCCAATATGTTTACACCTATGGTGCAGTGTTTGGGAATACACAGGTGTGTGTGAGGTGCTTTCATGCTTTATACTATTGTGCTGTGAACACCGATGATGTCATAGGGTGTGTATGTACGATCGTAGCTACAGGGTATCTTATGTGTTTTACGACAGGAACTACTATTGTGGTGCCTTTGGTGTTGAATTACATTTGGCTGCCGTGGATTACCTCTTGACCTTCCCTTTACATTTCTTAACGTTTTACCTCCCATTGTCTGGCATGCATCCAGCAGCCTGCTTTCATTTTTACTTTCCTACACCTGGCTTATTTGAGTAATGTGTTCTATGGCTGGTCTACTGCAGGTTTGCTTTGCTCTGCTATGACAGTTCTCTTTTCTTTGCAATCTGACACCTCCCCTATCCTGTTTTGCAGGTTTCTACGAGCAGACTCATCAGCTGCCGTCAATTGCCCGCTGTGAGTTAATAGGTGTTAATTGCTCAGTTGTACTCCAATTACCCTACTGTGGCATTTCCTTATTTTCTTCCCCTGACCTTCCTGTTTGAGCTATGGTGCATGGCGTGTGCATCCGCTTACCGGGTTTTGGGCACGTTTTCCTCCCCGTACACATGCGCTTTCATGCACCATATGTTCTCTCAGCTAAACGATGCTATACCTACCTCCCCACCCCTGTCCATTGGCTTTGCTTAGCAACAACCAGGCCGGATTTGCATTGCTCCAATGTGCTTACAGCTACGGTGGCACACTCCACTGCTGATGTCATGTATACCTCTAAGCCACTCCTCAGTGTTGTAGCGCTGCACTGTATGGTACATCCTTAGTCCGGCGGGATGTTTGAGATTCACTATTACCTGCCTCATTTGCATGGCATTGACTACTAATTCCTAGTTACCGCGCCGAACACTCTCACAGACCCTTAGCAACCCTTGCAGCTTGGTTGTGGTGTACCATGCATACCATTGAGTATTATGGTGAAATCATGATTTGTATTACATTGCGATATTATGACATTTGTATATATTTTCTTTGTGTTCCCATTTGCACACACATGCCCTGCAGTTGTACTTTGCGTTACTGTGGACATGACATTAAATGTTGTTTTTTAGGTGTTGTGCACCTTTTCTTATGCCATTGGCTGTATATTTAGCCATTAGCATATGTTAACTTTGTAATACATGCGTCTGGTCCACTTTCATAGCTCCGATGTTCTGTTTGGAAAAATGTAAACCGTGTTTTTTGGTTTACATTTCTGTGGGCTTACGCTATGCCTGCACCACTTCATGAATCGCTATGTACCTTCATTTGCATGGTGCGGCACTGCGCATGGGGTGATTAGCATACCTAAGCTGAGGGCTGCGCAGATCTGGCGTATGACGGTAGTGCACGTGGAATTGGATCATACCTGAATCACTCGGCTGCCATGTGTGGCGTTATACCACCTACGTTACGCCTGCACCTGGTGCAAGCTTCATGAATCCTGGGGAACATCTTAGACCTGCTTTATGAAGTTTAAAACCTCCACAGGAATAGAGAGGAACCAGTTTCCGAACAGATGAGAAAACAGCAAACAAAGTCAGCAAATGTATAAAATAATTCAGTCAGGCCAAAAAGTTAAGACAATGCAGAATTCTGAAAAGTTAAACTGCCAAGGAATATACCTATCAACCTTATAATTCCAGATTGTTTGTGAACCCCCATTTCAGAACACAAGGATATTCTAACACTGTATGCGGAAATTTACAAATAGGGACTATTCTTAAATCAGCAGCCTTAAAACAAGAAAGCTGTTAGAACAGCTTTCTAAAGTTTAACACCACAACAGTAATAAGGGGAACCAGTTTCGAAACAGATGAGAAAACAGCAAACAAAGTCAGCAAATATATAAAATAATTCAGTCAGGCAAAAAGTTAAGACAATGTAGGACTCTGAAAAGTTAAAGTGCCAAGGAATATACTTATCAAGCTTATTATTTCAGATTGTTTGAGATGCACTCCAGCCAGAACACAGGAAGATTCTTATAGTCTATGCAAAAATGTATAAATAAGGACTATTTTTAAATCAGCAAGCCTTGAAACAATCAGATAACACAAATGCTGTTAGACCAGTTTTATAAAGTTTACCACCATCACAGGAATAGGGCAAACCAGTTTCAGAACAGATGAGAAAACAGCAAACAAAGTCAACAAATATATAAAATAATTCAGTCAGGCAAAAAAAAAAATGAAGACAATGCAGATATCTGAAATGTTAAAGTGCCAAGGAGTATACTCATCAACCCAATAATTCCAGATTATTTGAGAATCATCCCAGTCAGAACACAAGGAGATTCTTACAGTGCATGCAGGAATTTACAAATAGGGACTATTTTTCAATCAGCAAGCCTTCAAACAATCAGATAACACAAAAGCTGTTAGACCAGTCTTATAAACTTTAACCCCCCCCCCCCGCCCCGGAAGAGGGTGAAAACCAGATACAGAACAGATGAGAAAACAGCAAAGTCAGCAAATATATAAAATAATTCAGCCAGGCAAAAAAAAATATGGCAATGCAGAACTCTGAAAAGTTAATGTGCCAAGGAATATACTCATCAACCTTATAATTCCAGATTGTTTGAGAATCACCCCAGTCAGAACACAAGGAGATTCTAACACTGTATGCAGGAATATACTATTAAAGACTATTTTTAAATGAGCAAGCCTTGATACAATCAAATAGCACAAAAGTTGTTAGACCAATTTGATAAACTTTAACACCACCACAGAAATAGCCGAATAGATTCAGAACAGATGAGAAAACTACAAACAAAGTCAGCAAATATATAAAATAATTCAGACAGGCAAAAAAAAATAAGACAATGTAGAACACTGAAAAATGAAAGTGCCAAGGAATAAACTTATCATCCTTATAATTCCAGATTTTTGAGAAGTACACCAGTCAGAACACAAGGAGATTCTAACACTGTATGCAGGAATTTACAAATTGGGATGATTTTTAAATCAGTAATCCTTGAAACAATCAGATAACACAAAAGCTGTTAGACCAGATTTATAAGGTTTAACACCACCACAGTACTAAGGGAAATCACTTTCAGAACAGATGAGAAAACAACAAACAAAATTAGCAAATATATAAAATAATTCACTCAGGCAAAACAATTAAGACAATGCACAACTCTGAAAAGTTAAACTGCCAAGGAATATACTTATTGAGCTTATAATTCCAGATTGTTTGATAAGCACTCCAGTCAAAACAGAAGGAGAGTCTAACTCTGTATGCAGGAATTTATAAATAGGGACTATTTTTAAAGCAGCAAGCCTTGAAACAACCACATAACACAAAAGCTGTTAGACCAGTTTTATGAAGTTTAACACCACCACAGGAATATTGGGGAACCAGTTTCAGAACAGATGAGAAAACAGCAAACAAAGTCAGCAAATATATAAAATAATTCACTCAGGCAAAAAAACTAAGACAATGCACAACTCTGAAAAGTTAAGGTACCAAGAATATTCTTCTCAACCTTATAATTCCAGATTGTTTGAGAAACACTCCAGTCAAAGCACAATGAGATTCTAACAGTGTATTCAGGCATTTACAAGTAGAGACTATTTTAAATCAGCAAGCCTTAAAACAATTAGATAACACAAAAGATCATAAACCAGTTTTTAAACTTTAACACCACTACTGGAATAGGCGGGACCCGTTTTCAGAACGGATGGCAAAACAGCATACAAAGTCAGCAAATATATAAAACAATGCACAACTCTGAAAAGTTAAAGTGCCAAGAAATATATTTATCAAGCTTATAATTCCAGACTGTTTGAAATGCACTCCATTCAGAACACAGGGAGCTTCTAACTGTATTTGCAGGAATTTACAAATAGGGACTATTTATAAATCATCAAGTATTGAACCAATCAGATAACACAAAACCAGTTGTACCAGTTTTACAAACTTTAACACCATCACAGGAAGAGGGGGAACCAGTTTCACAACAGATGAGAAAACAGCAAAGCCAGCAAATATATAAAATATTTCAGTCAGGCAAAAAAAAAAAAAATAAGACAATGCAGAACTCTGTTAAATTGCCACGGAATATACTTATCAACCTTATATTTCCAGATTGTTTGAGATGCACTCCAGTCAGAGCACAGGGAAATTCTAACAGTGTATGCAGGAATTTGCACATAGGGACTATTTTTAAACCAGCAAGCCTTGAAACAATCAGATAACACAAAAGCTGTTAGATCAGTTTTATAAACTTTAAGCCCCCCCCCCCCAGAGGAGGGAGAAAAGCAGTTTCAGAACAGATGAGAAAACAGCAAAGTAAGCAAATATATAAAATAATTCAGTCAGGCAAAAAAAAATAAGACAATGCAGAACTCTGAAAAGTTAATATGCCAAGGAATATACTTATCAACATTAAAATTTCAGATTGTTTGAGAAGCACACCAGTCAGAAGACAAGGAGATTCTAACAGCATATGTAGGAATTTACAAATAGGTACTATTTAATACCTGAAGCAATCAGATATCACAAAAGCTGTTAGAGCAGTTTTATAAACTTTAAAACCACCACAGGAATGGGGGGGACCAGTTTCAGAACAGACGAGAAAATAACAAACAAAGTCAGCAAATATATAAAATAATTCAGTCTGGCAAAAAATAAGACAATGCAGATATCTGAAAAGTTAAAGTGCCAAGGAATAAACTTATCAACCTTATAATTCCAGATTGTTTGAGAATCTCCCCAGTCAGAGCACAAGAAGATTCTTACAGTAAAGTAGGAATTTACAAATAGGGATATTTTTAAATCAGCAAGCCTTGAAACAATCAGATAACACAAAAGCTGTTAGACCAGTTTTATAAACTTTAACACCACCACAGGAATGGGGGGCACCAGTTTCAGAACAGATGAGAAAACAGCAAACAAAGTCAGCAAACATATAAAATAATTCACTCAGGCAAAAAAAATAAGACAATGCACAACTCTGAAAAGTTGAAGTGCCAAGAATATTCTTATCAACCTTATACTTCCAAATTGTTTGAGAAGCGCTCCATTCAGAGAACAAGGAGATTCTAACAGTGTATTCAGGAATTTACAAATAGAGGGCCGGATTCACGAAGGCTTGCACGGAGTCTAAGAGTAGAGTAAGACTCCAGACAGCCAATATGTCTGCCGAGCAATCCAGGAACAGCTTCTAAAACTACCCTTGCACGGACAGTGTTATGTTATGCAAATTACCTCATTTGCTACTGAAAGCTATGCAAATGAGGTAAATTTGCGATCCAGGAAACACTAAATTGTCCGAGTAAGAGTAGTGTTATTTGTAGAAATGTACTCCATTGGTAACGGAGTACCGTTCTGCAAATAGCAAAATGGAGCTATGACAACTCCAAATAAAGGATGCATCCAGTTGAGGAAGCATGCCAACGACCAAATATAAGGCCATTGGCATTTTTATCGGTTGCAAAATAAAAAAAAATATTTTTTTCCCCGATCTCTGATGTTTAAGCGTAGTGCAGCGCCGTGCAAACGTGCGGTGCTCTAAAAACCAGAAAAAAAAAAAAATCAAAGCCAAAAATAGGCATTCTGTTAAAAATATTCATCTGCTAGCAGGTGAATGGCAGGCTGAAGACAACATGGTTACTGAGTAGTGGTTGCTAAGGGGGGAAGCTCAGTCTGAGAGATGTAACCAAGCATTAGTAGGCAATCCTATGCAAATGAGGATAAGGATAGTGAATCCCATGTCCCTAGAGTGTAAGAGTAGGATTAGGGGAGTAACAGAGTAGAAAATAGGTGACATCATGAGGGGGTATGTATCAAAGAGTGTAAGCTTATTGGAGCAGAGTGGCATGTGTTTGCTGTAAGTTACTCAGGACTGGAAGAGGCGTGTCTACAGTTATCTTAACTGAAACCCAGAAACCAAAGGTGTACGCCGTGGATATCACTAAAGTTTCTTGCAAAGATGCTTACACTGTGTGCACGCATGTGCGTGCCTGTAAACCCGTTCAACCCTGTGTGCATGTGTGTGCACCCGCCTAAGCCTGTGTAAGCCTGTGTAAGCCTGTGGCGAGTGTGTGCACTCGTGTTTGCGCTTGTTTGAGCGTCACTGCCCCCTGTGGAAACAGAAAGAGAAAAGGAAGGAAAAGAAGTAGTGGGAAGTTAACCAAGGAGAACTAGCAGACCTGCCAGGTGAAATCAATCAGAATCAGCCAATTACACAGGCAGTACAGTAGCCCAGCCCAGCCCAGCACTTAAAACTCTGCAAACAACATTCCCCCATGTTTTTCTCAGAAATACTGCAACACTGCAGTCTACAAAGAGAAATGAAAACTTAAAAAGCTTAACTGAGACAAAAAATGTTAGGGGCTGCCATTGTTATTATAAGGCAACATGTGCAAGATGCTGAGGGTGGTGCCATTGTGAATGCTGCTGAGCAACCACAGTGAGGAGACGGAGAAGAGTGTACAGACCCAGGGTAACCTACCAGGGGCTACATGAGCTGGAGATAGTGGAGCGCTATAGAGTGGACAGAGACCTCCTGCTGCAAATTGTTGAGCTGCACAGGCCATGCCTCACACACAGAACCAACAGTGGGGAACCCATCCCAGTGGAAACCAAGGTATGTGTTGGCCTAAGAATACTAGCAACAGGTACCTTCCAGAAACCAACTGATATTATGGGGATTTCACAGGCATCAGCATCCAGGGTACTGCACCAGTTCCTGAATGCCATGTCAGCACATGTCGATGATCATGTATATTTCCCCAATTCCTGTGAGGTATTGGCCAGCCATATGCATCTCTTCCAGCAAATAGCAGAATACCCTGAGGTAGTGGGTGCAATTGACTGCATGCACATACACATTAAAGCACCAGTTGGTGAGTGAGGTAGGGCCTACATCAACCACAATGGCTTCCACTCCATCAACTGCCAAGTCATGTGCGATGCCCAGGGCATAATACTGAATGTGTGTGCTGGCTGCTCTGGAAGCTACCACAATTCCCATATCTGGCATCTGATGCAGCTGTACCAGACATTTGCCAATGGGGACATCCCTGACAGTCACCTAGTGGGCAATACTGGATACGCACTGGAGCCATGACTGATGACACCCATCAGAAATGCACACGCACCTGAACAAGAACTCCATAATGAGGCACACGCACAAACACGAAATGTAATCGAGCGTGTGTTTGGGATGCTCAAGTCACGGTTCCGGTGCCTGGACACATCTGGTGGAGCCTTGCAGTACTCACCAACTACATGTGCCCAAATTGTCATGGTATGTGCCATGCTACACAGTATGATCCTGCGAAAACAGCTACAGCAGGAACAGCATGGGGCAGGGCCAAACAGCCCCTCGCCATTGCCAAGGCCTGCACAGGCACAGCATGACACGGAGGAGGAACAACCTGAGCCTGCCCCAGTAGGCAGAAGGAGGCATGCCCAGTATGCCTTGGCCTTGGCAAGGAGGCAATGCATAGCACATGCACTGGTTCAGTAGGAACCCTGGAAATTATATCTCTCTCTGACTCGCACATAAAATAAAAGGGATGCCTAACTTGACACTACCTGTTTCCAAACATGTATAGGGAGTGTAGTATGTGCATCCAACATAAGCAGCCCTGCAGCACCACCTGAGGCATGATTGCCATGTTTTAAGCAATATAAAGCAGTGCTAAGCAGCTTTTGCAAAATTTAGTATATGTAAAGAAAATTGCCCGTGCTAACTAGCGCAACGTCAGGCAACGTTGAGCAATGTTGGGCAAGGTCGGGCAAAGTTGAGCAAAGTCAGGTAAACATGCTCATATTAGCTTTACTGTCCCTTAAGCAGTCTGGTCTGCCCAGCATGACAATAAAAAGCAGTGATAGGGCTTGAACCCAGGATACTGTACACTATAGTGACAGTACTGAACCACTAAGCCATGATAGCATTTCTGTAGCACAGACACAGCGGGACAATTGTACACTAATGCAAACACAAATAAATGCTGTAACATGGCATTAAAGAGGCATATGGGTAACCTCCCCCACAGTCCTATGCAGACAGAGAACATCAGGCCAGGCGGTGTGATGTGGGTTGTGTAGGCTATGAAGTCGCAATCTAATATACGTGACATTGGATGCTAAGATGTGTAGTACAGTAGTATGCCTCAAGCCAGTACAATAGGCAACAGTACAGACTGAAATGGTGTACTGTACATAGCAGTGCAAGGAAGCAAATGTGTATAAGAGCCAGGTGAACCCCTCATCCTATGTATACCCACAGTAACAATCAGGTGTGCCCCCGGGTAGAAATGTACAAAGAATAGCTGTCCCCCCTGTATGTAGAAATGTTGATAAGTCTATGCAAAGTGTCTCATGGAAGCCCTGCAGGCACAGCATGATCCCTGTTGATCTATGACACAAAGGTGAGCCCTGCTGTAAAAATACAACTTGATTTTCCATACACATATAGTATAAATGTCTATACCAGGCATGCTCACACACTCCAACAAATGTAGTGGATTTCATTCAGCATCACACTGAAAGGTCATACTGGGCATGCTCACACACTTAAATAAACGAAGCAAATGTCAGGCAACAACATACTGAAAGGTCATACTGGGCATGCTCACACATGAATAAATGAAGCAAATGTCAGGCAACAACATACTGAAAGGTCATACTGGGCATGCTCACACACATGCTAAATACGGAGGTGATAATAAGGGATCTATGGACAAATGTGGATAGTCATCTCTACTTCCAGAAACACATTCATAAAGTTGTCAGAAAGTCATGCTATGTGTTCACACAAACTGCCAAGGTCAGTGCATGTAGATCAAAGGAGGTTCCCACTACTCATCAGTCATCAGACCCATCAAAGAGTACCACAACACACTTGCGATGAATCTGGCTAGGCACGTTCAGCAGCCAGAAAGACCACTGAAGTACCCTAACAAGAGGATTATTGGCCTCAAACAGTTGCCCCATGCAACAAGACTGAATGTAACCCAGTCTGTACTCTGTTGCATACTCACTACTCAGGAGATCTCTGCCCAACAGACAGGTCCAATTCATGGCTACACCCAGATCTGTTCTGAGTTACAGCTCAATGGCACTAAATATACAGACCCAACTGATATTGCCAACATCCTGGCAGATAGGATCAGTGTTAACTTTACCCCCTCTCACCCATGAAAGAGCACATCTCTATAATGTAAGACTGCACAGTTGCTATCATCATGGCTGTACAGGTAAAAAACAATCTCCAAAGCCAGTACCACAGCAGCCATGGGACCAGATAACTTCCCAGGCTGTGTTCTACACAAACCACAGAACGAACAGGCACCACGCTGATGTACCATGTGCAGTCATAGCCTCACCTTATGCTTTGTGCCTGCTGAATGGTGCACAGTGATGGTTATCTCACTACACAAGGGTGGAGACACCACGGACACCAGGAACTAGTGCCCCATTAGCCTGATGAGCCCGCTCTTCAAGGCATGGAATGTATCATCATACAACTTATAAAAATTTACATTAGTAATCCCCAAACCCTGGACCACAACCATGTTGGGTTTGTAAAATGCAGATCATGTCTCCTAAACCTGATAGATGACATTGAAGCAGTCACCAGAACCATAGCCAAGGGTAAGGTGGTTCATACAGCCTATGTAGATCCTGCCACGGCTTACAACACCACCCCACACTCTGGAAATATAGATAAATCCACTAAACTAGGTATGAATTGCTATGTCACAAGATGGGTTGCCAATAGGCTTACTGACAGAACACACACTGTGAAAGTAGCAGACTCCAAGTATGACTTTGGACCAGTGACGAGTGCAGTACCACAGGGTCCAGTCCTGTGTCTTGTCCTGTTTAGTATCTACTTCCCTAAAGTAAACTTTAACATGGAAGGTCTGTGGATACTGAAGTTTTCAGAGGACTGCAAACTAGGAGCCATCATTGTAAACACTAAAGATGTGGACATCCTACAAAAGTGCCTCACTGAGACAGATGGCTGTTGTCAAAGACATGGGCTCTAGCTCAATGCCAAAAGGTGCATTGTCATCCCCTTTGTTAAAAACTCTGTAGCCAAGAACTACAACATAGGCGGTAGTATACTTAACACTGAAAGTGTGACAAGAGACCTTGGGTCACAGGTGGACAGTGGACACAACTGTGATAATCACAATCCCCACAGTAGTCAGGAAACCCTCCTATGTGGCACACCTCATCACAAAATGTGTCTCATGCAGAATAGAAGAGGACATTGTTCCCCTCTAATCACAAACTAGAACTATAATAGAGTACAATGCCACTTTTGCTATGTACCTCACAAGACAACTACAACAACTGGAAAGCCTGCAGCAATACCTCACAAAGAGCATTAGCAGCCTGAAATACATGCCATACACAGACAATCTCAAAATGCTCCATCCATACTCCCTTGCAAATCACCTACTCAGAGGTGTTCACTGCCTAACATACAAAGCTATGTCAAACACAGAGCTGTTGGACATGCTCCACGTAAAACACTCACAATCCCTCTGATCTTCACACCCAAAACCACGAGTGAAATACAAAAGGAAGGGGTGTACCCATTTACCTTATGAATACCCACACCTTCAGGTTAGAGGCACAGCATGAGGCCTTGGAGACCATGCAAGTGCAACTAACATTGGGCAAAGCTGCTCATCAGATTGTAGCCTGCTACAGATCACCTACCTTGTCTCAGGAACCTCACTCAGTATTCCTGAGAACAGTGGAAAATATAAAGGTCCTATCAAACACTATTATATGAGGAGATTACAACTACCCAAACATTGAGTGGGACAATTACTCATGTACAACATCCTTTGCCCAATGTTTCCTAGAGTTTAAAAACTCTAACACCCTGGAACAGCTGGTCACCATGCCCACTAGAGGTGACAGCATACTGGACATGATCATCACCAACATGGGGTACCAGTGTTCCACAACAGAGATAAACCCCTCGCTGGTAATATCAGATCATAAAGTAATCACACTGGACATCCATATCTCACCCCCCCCCACCCAGTCAATGAAACCACTGTGAAGACATTTTCCAAAGCAAACTGTACACTTCCCAAGACCAAAGTGGAAAGTACCAAAGCCCTCTTGCTATAGGATAATGGTATACAATCTGCTGAATCATTTACAAGTGCATCCTATGAGCATCTACAGGGATGCATGGATCGAGACATCACAAATAAAACCAAGATGCACTCCTCCAAAAATAAGAAAACAATATGGTGGCCATCGCCCATAAATAAGCTAGACAACAGAAGGAGGAAACTAACACATGATAGAGCCAACTTCACTAAAGGAAAGGCATCACTGATCATTATTAGAAAGAAACAATGATCGCTCATAAAATAATCCAAGGACAGTTTCTAAAGGCAAATTGCCAAGGAATACAAGAATAACAACCACAAAGCCTTCGGTAGCTATACCAGACATGTAGGTGTCAACTTCCAAATATGCTGTCAGCTACTGACAAATGGCAAGAAATACACTGAATCAACTTCCCCCCATCACCCCAAAAGGGCCTGTGTCCATCACAGAAGGATGCAGAGCCCCAGACTTCATGGACATGCAGGTAAAGACAGCCCTCTCCAAAGCTAAGAACACAGCATCAATGGGACTGGATGGTGTCCCAGGCTGCGTCTCACACTAGGCCCAAAAGGAACTACACCCTCACCTACATTCACTGTCCAGACTCAATCGTACCACAGGCTATGTACCCAAAGAATGGCATACACTAACAGTCATCCAGCTCCACAAAGGGGGTGCCACAAAAGAACCTGGAAACCATTGCCCTATATGTCTACTCAGCCTGGTCTACAAAGCTATTGAGCAAATTGTCATGGAACCCACAAACAGAGATATTGGGGACCTCAAGACACTGGACTCTACACAACCTCGCCTTGTTAAAGGCAGATCTTGCCTCCTAAACATAGTTGACTTATTTCAAACAGTTACCAAGGACATAGACGGAGGTGAAAGTAGTCCACACAGCCCACCTGGGCCTCACTAAGGACTTTCAACACCATTCCCCACTCTGTCATCATGGATAAGCTTACCAGTTTGAACATTAACAGCTATGTCATAGGATGGGTGGCCAAGTGGCTCACAGATCAAACACAAATTTTCAGAGTTGTGGGTACAATGTCCGTCTCTAAGCCAGTCACAAATGGCATCCCACAGGTCTTGGTCCTGGGACCCCACCTGTTCAGTAGACACTGCTCAGAGGTACAGGCAAGCATGGGAGGAGTATGGCTGAACAGGTTTGCAGATGACTGCTAACTGTGATCCATAATTGACTCTACGGCTGACACACACATCCTCCAAAAGGGGCTTACAGAGACAGATACCTGGTGTCAAAACAATGCCCTCAAGCAGAATGCCAAAGAATGCATAGTCATCCCCTTTGGCTAAAACAAAGTGCAAACAAATTACCACATAGGTGGTACTCCAGTATGTACAGAGAAAGTCATTAAGGCTCTGGAGACACAGGGAGATAATATACTCTCCTTTGATGATCACATGGCCAAAGTGTTTAGACATTCCTTCTATGTAGCCCACCTAATGTCAGCTAATGTAACCCACTTTGTCTAGTCTCATGATGTCACCATCCTACAAATATACCTGTGGAAAGTAGAACCCAGAGTAATGTGTATAGCGCGTCGTGTAACTGTGTGCACCTGTAGTATCATAACCCAGGTAAATAGGGGTTTGAATCCTGCACTTGCTGTGTGTGTGTCTGTTTGTGTGTGATTTCCTTGGAGAAGAGCAACCTTTTTGGAGAGTAGTGAAACACCTTAAAAGTGGTATATTAATCTTTGTCAAGTCTGATGATGTCACCAGCCTACAAATATATCTGTGGAAAGAAAAACTCCCAGTAATGTGTATAGCGCATTGTGTAAATGTGTATTCCTGATGATATCATAAACCGGTTTGGTAGTGGTTTGAATCCTGCACTTGACAAGTCTGTTTGTGTGTGATCTCCTTAGAAAGGAGCAACTTTTTGGGAGAGTACTCAAACACCTTAAAAGTGGTATACTAATCTTTGTCAAGTCTGATGATGTCACCATCCTACAAATATACCTGTAGAAACAGGAGCTCACAGTAATGCATATAGTGCGTCGTGCTAATGCATGTCCCCCTAATATCATGAAGTAGTTAGGTAGTGGTTTGAATCCTGTGCTTGTGTGTCATCTCCTTGGAGAAGTGCATCCTTTTTTGGAGAGTACTCAAACACCTTAAAAGTGGTATACTAATCTTTGTCAAGTCTGATGAAGTCACCATCCTACAAATATACCTGTGGAAATGAAAACTAGCAGTAATGTGGATAGTGTGTTGTGTTAATGCATACTTCTCTAGTATCATGAAGTAGTTAGGTAGGTGTTTGAATCCTGCAATTAACAAGTGTGTGTGATCTCTTTGGAGAGTAGTAAAACACCTTAAAAGTGGTATACTAATCTTGGTCAAGTCTGATGATGTCACCATCCTACAAATATACCTGTGCAAAAAAAACTCACAGTAATGTGTATAGCATGTTGTGTTAATGCATACTCCTCTAGTATCATGAAGTAGTTGGGTAGGGGTTTGAATCTTGCACTTGGTGAGTGTGTGTGTGTGTGTAAGACACTGTTGGTCAATGCGTTGTGGGTTTTGCTTTTACTACTGTATGACAACAGTATGTGCATTGCACATGTGAGGTAGCTGTGTGGCAAATACATATACGTACATGTGACCTCAACTATTGCATGTGTGGGAACCCTGCTTTCTCCAAGAACACATCTGTTATCTTTGCCAGAGTGTGCTGCTGCTTTCCAGACCTTAGGTCACATCTGTATGCTTGTGACAAGGCCAGCCACTGCAGTGATCCCTGGCCTAGGTCATCCATGTCACACACACTCATTACGGTTTCTATTGAATTGTGTGAGAGAGGGTTTATGGCCGAGGTATATGTCAGACCTGTTCAAACGCAGCAAAGTCTGTCGATGATGGCTATTCATTATAGGTGTACAACAACCTTTGTGGATATGCATGCAGACCCCTTATTGCTTATGTGATCCACCGAGGGATTTCAAAATACCTTTGGAAATGTGATTATCAAAGGAGAGATGACGTAACACTTGGTTGCATGTACACATTGGTACTTGTTCTTCATGTTGGTGGCTACTACCTATGTGGTACTGTGGGGATACTATGTTCCATAAATGTGGATGACTATGCTTTGGTTGGCTTATAGCTTTACAGCATGGGTTTGACAACAGGTATCTGTCTGTATGATACCCTTGTGGAGGATGTGTGTGTCATTTGCAGAATGCATTATAGGCCACAGTATGCATTACCAGACATGGAAGGACATATCCCTACTGTGATTGCTTGTACCTAAGAGAGCTATTTGCCAAACAGGAGTGGTCTCAGTAATGGGTGCAGGTGAATATCACTGGTTACTGCCATAGTATAGTACCTGAAGGATCCAAATGTTACTGTGTGTCCTACTTCTGTGTGTCAGTTGTCAAGACATCATCTAACGATTGGTTATGGTCAGGCTGTTGAAGTTATGTATACTACCAGAATGCAAAACAATGACAGATAGTATCACCCACAGCACAGTGTCAAACCATGTCATACACACATGTCAAGTTCCGAAATGTGTGTAGTACAATGCATACTGGCCACCAATAGAAACTATGGAGTGTTACTGTGTAATACAGGGCATGTCACCCTGTCCATGTGTCCACTATGCACGTACATGCAGACAGTGCACCTCCACCATGTTCACAAATGTACACCTGCAAATCTGTGCTACACGCATCCCACACATACTGTCCACTCTCTAACACATGCTGCCAATACTACACACATCAGCCAAGTGGCATGTGGGTGGACAATACACTATTGGAACTAACCCTGGTGTAAACAAGACTACATTGACAATTATAGCTTTAATACATCATGCCAGCTCAGCTATACCTTCAAGCATATCATTACACTCTACTGCTGACAACATGCTAACATTGCTATACTGCTATAAAGTCACCCTGTGCATCAGCACCATGGTAGCCTGTTCCTGCATCAATGTTACAGATGACAGGAGGTGGCAAAGGTTTCATCATATGCACAGGGTGTGTTGTTGGTTTGCCAGAGGCCTACAGTGAGCCATACAATCGACATGTGTGTGTGTGTGTGTGTGTGTGTGTGTGTGTGTGTGTGTGTGTGTGTGTGTGTGTGTGTGTGTGTGTGGGGGGGGCCAAGAGTACTGCTATGGGCCAATGTTGATGTAATGTGTGCGGGTATATGGTAGCCCTAGGTGTCTGGTTTATGTGTGTGTGTGTCTGCATGTACACAGTTCCACCATGTGGCTGCCATATACGAGTATTTGTGGGACAGCCACAGACTGTACCTGCCAGGCTTTACAGTTCACTGTCTCTGGCCATGGATTCGGTACCTGTGCCTGGCAGGGGTGCTACTGACACTATCAGGTACTAAGCCAGACTGGGTACTATCCCAAGAGGTAGATGGATGTACACTGGACCCACGTCCCTGCTGGGACTGTCCAGAGCCATGTGCACTTGGTCTTCTAGGACGTTTTATGGACAGCCAACCCCCAACATTGCTGGGGCTGGTACTGGCACTACGGGAGTGGCTGTGACTTGAGGGATGTCTGCGGTGACTGCCAGCTGCTGATGTTGCTGGCATATGTCCACGTTGACGATACAACCATCCCTCACTGTCCTGACACATGGACATGACATTGCGGAGGACATCTAATGTCTCACCCCAACGTCTATCAGTGACCTCAGTGTAATTATGGATGGCACCTGCTAGGTCATGGATACTGTCAATTACGGTGGTGTTATGTGCCCTCTGTGCCCTTAGTCCCTGTCTGGTGTACCGTTCCATACGTGCCTGTGCCTCCATGACAGCCTGGAACATGCGTGAGGTTGTAAGACCTGTGGCACGTCTCCCAGTGGCATGATGAGCAGCAGTGCTCCGATGAGAACCCCTGGACATCTGCCTATGTGGTACCCTTCCAGACATATGGGTATGGCTGCTGTGTCGGGATGCATGTGCCATAAATACTACTCTGTCCTGGCCAATGCCAACTGTACACTGTCCCTCAGCTAAGGGCATTGGTGATGGATGTATTGGCAGTATGACTGTGTGCATGGATGGGGTGGACACTTGTGTACTGTTGATTGGTGGCCCAACAACAGACCCTGGCAAACATGCATGTGCCTCAACACACCTATCATCATTATCACTATTTTGTTCAGTGACATCAGTTTCCCTACTGCAGTGAACCAGCCCAAACTCAGCACCTGTGAGAGGAAGACAGGAAACACACTTTATGACCTGTACATGATGCCGGCACACATGCACACATGAACACATGCACACATGCACACATGAACACATGAACACATGTACACATGAACACATGAACACATGCACACATGCACACATGCACACAAATACACTCCTCATTAAAACAGACACACACACACATACACACACACACACACACACACACACACACACACACACACACACACACACACACTACCACCACCAGCAATCCAGAACATACTCAATAGCGGGTGATGGTGGGGTACAGTATCACAAGCCAATCAGTTATATCACATGTGTCAGCATGCAGGACTTGTGTTGCTCAACAGCGTGCAGTGCGAGTGTAGACAGCCCTTGCTAATAACAGTATACATGGATTTGATGCATGTGTGTTGTTGTTCAGTGATTGGCCTCACCCTGGAATGCAATGTGTACATGGACACAACATTGCTGTGCAAGTATTAAAAGCTCTGCAATGTCCTGTGCACCATCACTCACAGGTATACATACCATGGCTGGATGTGTATCTGTGTGTCACAAAGATATCCATTTCTGATTAGACCATCTGTGTCTTTAGCAGATAATTGTGGACACAGATTTAGCACATGCATGCTATGTATACACACAGGATGAGTGGTGCATGTATACCTGATGGAATACCATTGCTCAACATAGCCATTGTACAGTGGTTATGGTGAGTGTAGGACATATTGTGGACATGCCAGTGCCAGCCATGACATGGCATGCTACAACACAACTGCAACATTAAACATCACACATATACAATGTGTGTCATGTGACCTATCCACTCAATAGCATTACAAGACATATGTGTGTCACTTTGTACAAATGGTGATTGCTATGCATATTGTGTATAGGTGCATATGTTTGCACACACACAACATTGAGGTGCATAGCAATTAATGCTATGTGTAGTACTGTGGTCACTGTAACTGGATGGGGTGTAGTACCATGAGCCATCATCATGCAGCATCATGTGGTCAATCAAGGCTACTAATGTGTACCAGACTGTCACATAGCATGCTGTACCTGAACTGCAGTACCATGGCTACATTCACCATTTCACAGTCAGTTGTTACATGGGTTTGTAAGGTGCCCAATAGGTGGCATTGCCTAACATGAATGTGTTATGTTTTCAAGAGTGTCACACAGCCACATGAGAGGCCTCTACCCCTCAGGTATATTATGTGTGCTGTGTAGATGACATTTGGGATACTGGAGTGTGACCTTACAGTGGGAGTCTGAATACACCATGTGTAGCATGTTAATGTGTACTGCGTATGACACAGTTGTGTATGTTGTGTGCATGTGTATCGACTCTGCCTATCCAAAGTTCACTACAGTGTTACCACAATTGTGTGGGATGCTCTGTGTATTGCATGTGTTTGAGGCAGCTACTCACTTTACTGAGATGTGCATAGTTTCACAGCAAACATGCACAGCATGCATTATGCGCAGGTGTGTGAAGTATACATGGCTTACACCTCACCTATGACATGCACATTTAATTAGCAATATTAAATGTAGAACACACTCACCAGCATGGGTCTGCTGCCTTGCTGTCACACCAGAGGGACCTACAAGGATATGAGACAGTTTGTCAGTGGCAACAACTGTGGCATTGCTACTGTGTGTTTGCAATCTTACAGTAATACAACGGTTGACAGTTACAGGCCTGCAGATTATATTCCTAATTATTAGTATTGCACAACACTAGGCACCACATCTTCTAACTACACAGTACACATCTCACATAAGCATGATCTACCAATGGAGGTAACAGTAGTCTACAGCTATGCCATGTTACCTGCATGCTGCTGGGTGGCTCCGGCCTCCATGATGATACATGTTAGTTGTTGTTGTTGGCCAGGAGCCATCTGGCTCAGGAGCAGCTCCTCCACTCTGGTGAGGGAGGGGTGGATGGCTACCCCACCACCTGTGGCAAGCTGTTGTCTACGGATATCAGATGCACTCTGCCGGACATGTCTAATTAAATCACTGCAGTGATGGTGTACCTGCTCATATGTCCGGTTATGCATGCCTATGTCATTTACCCTATGGACAAGATCTTGCCACAGTGCAGTCCGTTCATGCTGGTCCTAGCTGGTTCTTGAGAACAGCAGGGTGTAGTGCTGAACCAAGCTGGTTGTAATCTGTTCCTCCTCTGCTAGGCTATATGAGGGATTATGATGGTGGGCCATGACCCTGGAAGACAATGAAACAATATGTGTGAGCAAGTCATGTGGCACACTTAATATTCTAAAGTACAGATATCACTTAACTGCCATATATAGCAACCTATTGGCTGTCAGAGGATACACACTTTCAATACCACATATCAGTGCTCAACCCACAACTGCCTGACAGTGCCTGGCACACTCTATATATCAAACCATGTTTTGCACAGCAACAAAGATAAACCAGTATGTAAGACTATACAACAGTACATGGCACACTGTATGTGACACAATGCACCACCTAGCCACAGGAGGTATATATCAAGCTAATGCATAAAGAAACATGTAATCCATTGCAATGATTGAAAAGTCCAGTTACAGTATTACTAGTATACCACACTAGTCGTTGATGGCAAACCCCTGCCTAACATATGTGCACATTCATTAATATAGGTGGCATACTGCTGTACTAGACTATACATGTTGCTAGATGCGCACTTATATCCTTTAACACACATATGACCGAGACCATGGTACAGGCATACCCACACACACATCAGACATACATACCAGACACAAAGGTATGGCAACCCAGATGACCTTTACCTGTGTACCATACAGTACTGTTTGTCAGTAGTTACAAAACCTTATGCCTGAGGTATGTAATCTGTGAGGACTACGGGGAACTCACAAAACAGTGGTTCCAAGAAATGTGGACATACACCATACTGTGCTGTTTAGGCATACAGCTTCAGGTAGTACTACAGTTCATACAGGCGTTGGATTCACCAGCAGTAACACTCAATAAGCATACATGTACTGCTGTAGCCTACAATGGGACACCCCAGTCGACACCAAGGGACTACGTCAGACTGTATGGCATACTGCTTTTTCTGTCTAGCAATAGCATACACATCTTTTGCTGGGATCACAGCTAGGACACATAATACCATGACAGAAACAGTTTCCCACTTAGCTATCACACATATACAGAACTCTGACACATTCACCAACACATTCACCATCACACTCAGTCAACCTCACATAGCAATTATTGCAACAAGTACATGTGGGTGTGTATTGGTTCATAGGTAGGTAATAGGCTGTTGGCCCTAGGGCCTGTAGATATCTAGCCATACGCTACCCTGGCCTTTGACATACAGGTAATTTCATTTCACGTGGCTCTGTCAAGCAGAGCCACAGAGGTGATTCCCAGGGTGTATTTCCTATCTCCCATACAATCATCAGGATTATTTATGATGACTGCTAATTAGGAGCTTTGTTTGCTATTGATAGGTGGTTTGTTCCAGTTTATGGGATGTCTCTGAGATAGGAATCCATCCCTCCAGCATGTGCTGTTTATTGAGGTGACAATGTTTAGGTCCCTAGAGCGTGTAGCTCATATGGATTGTGATCTGTTTATGTGGAGCATGTCCAACAGCTCTGGGTTTGACATAGCTTTGTATGTTAGGCAGAGGCCACCTCTGGGTAGGCGGTATGTGACACAGTCTAGCTGTGGTTTTGTGAGATGGTCTGCATAGGGCATCTGTTTGAGGCTGGTATTACTCTTTGTGAGGTATGTCTGTGTCCTTTCCAGTTGCTGTAGATGTCTTGTGCGGTACATACCACATGGGGCATTGTACTCTATAATGGGTTTTATGTGTGTTGAGTAGAGGGGAACACTGACCTATATTTCCCTGGATGACACACCTTTTGTGATGACGTTTGCCATGTAGACAGATTACATGACTAGTGTGGCACTGTGATTATGAAAGAGGAGACTACTGTCCACCTGTGTCCCATGGTCTCTTATCACACCTTCGGTGTTAAGTAGACTACCACCTATGTTGTAGTTAATGGGTACAGAGTTTTTGCAAGAAGGGATGCCAATGCAGTGTCAACATTGAGCTTGAGTCCATGGCTTTGTCACCAGGCATCTGTTGCAGTAAATATGACCCTGTCTCTGTCTCTCTCTCTCTCTCTCTCTATATATATATATATATATATATATATATATATATATATATATATATATATATACACACACACACACATACATATAAACATCCATTGGTGTACATATATATATATATATATATATACATATAGGCACATATACAGTCCACCTTTCATGGTGGGAATATCAATTATGCGAAGGTTGTGAGGTATACAGTTATGTCATAATATTACACAGTGTTGTGCGGAATGCATTGAAGATGTTCTCAGCCCATGTAGCTTTAGCAGGCCTCACTAGCTGCAACACTGCAAACCTGACGAATCATACCCACAGCGTTTAATCACCACATGTCATATACCAGCACTTTATGCTGTCTTGTTTGCCACACACTACAACCTACATAGAAATATGCACATAACAACCTTCAACAACATATATATGTCCACCTTTCACAAACAGTTGCAGTATGTCCCTTGCTCTATGCACATGTACAGATGCTAATATATCTGACACAGACAGATCTCTCCGTATGTGTGTGCCATACACACACAAGGACCACACTGTTGTAAGTCCGTGTACCTCACGGCTGACCTGCTGGGCCTTGCTGCAACATGAACAGGTATCACATGTGAGCACACAGTAATATTAGAGGGTGTATATATAGCTGCAAATGCTAGATTAGCATACTAACCTGGTACAGCTGTTGCCAATGCTAAGCTACACGTTAATATGACTATCATGCATTTGTTACTCTGTCACATCCATGTTTATATAACTGTATGCGCTACTCCCCCAAACAGACATTGTACACACTACTGTACAGAACACAGATAACATGGATCAGATGTCTGACATTTAATGCTGAACTACATATGTCACAGTCATATCCCACTGCACACAGCTACACACTGATTTCTCCATGGCAGTAGTTATGCAGGGCATATGTGCATAGATACGTACTGCTGCCACATATGGATGATTCAAATTATGTAGAGTACTCTTCAAAAACATTTACTACATGCCAGTAAATACATATCTGTTACATACCTTTCCTTTGTATGTGTTTGTATTAGTCAGTTCCGTGTGTTTTGTAATTTCTTTTTATATCTTATTTTTTTTCAATATATTTTTTATTTTTCAATATATTTTTTTCTCTTTTTTTAATATATTATTTATTTTTCAATATATTTTCTTTTATATCTTTTGATTTTTTTCTGTTGCTGTTGTCTGTGTCCCTCTCTCTCTCTCTGTACCTGCAATGAAATGATTGCATGTGTGGACAGCAAGTACAGCCTGCTTTTATAGGTATCTGCACATGTGCATGTGATGGCCTCTGCACCAATTGTTGGCCACCATTTGGCAATTGTATGCAGCCTGCTGTGTGGTACTTGCAGTACTCACTGTCATAGCAACCCAATGCTATAAATTGCTAAGTCAGGTAGGCATAGCCCTTTCAGCTTTCCAAAGTGGGGACCATGCTTGTTTGCTGTGGATGTGTAAGTCAGAAGGTTGGTATACTTCTTGTATCTGATGCTAGGGGTGTAGCCAGTGATTTAAATGTTGTACTCAGACCTGAATGTTGCCACTTCCAGTACACAGTTGTCAGTGTAGAATTGTACTCACCCCTACAATTGCTAACACAAGATACATGGGAGTATGTAGTTTCTTTTCTACTTATACATTTAGCTGCCATACATACGTAGTTATTGAGATGTTTTCATTTGGCACATGAACTGTTTGTGAACTGCTATACTGTGGATATTAATGTACTCATTTCTGCACAGTTTGTGGGGTTTTTTTGTTGACATTAGCACAAGATACTCATGAAAACTGGACAATTCCAGTACTGAGTATGCCTACCTACATCCTTGCTGGACCTTGAACACACAGGTATTTTGTACATTTGGGTGGGGATTGTCCTGCTATGATACTGTGTGAGGGTTGTAAAGTGCTGCTGTAACATTATTTACTGCTAAAATGGCTGGTTCTGTTATCACAGTCATGTAATGCAATTCCACAACAACTGCTGGTAAAGTTCCACAGAACAGGTTTTGTGTTATGGCATTCCTATCTTTCCTTTACATTCACTCATTCTGATGCATGATATATATATTTCAGCAACAACCTGCTGTACATCTACTGTGGCTTAGTGGTACTTCATGCAGTCTAGTGTGTACAAGGTTCGGGGTTCGAGACTGACAGTGGTGTTTTATTTTTCTGCTGAGCAGAACAAGGGCCCTCACATGCAGGGTGACTAAGGCACTTTTAAGCAGTTGTAAGCGGGTTTGCATGGGTTTGTGTGAAGCTTAGCAATACTTAGCTAAGTGAATACTTGCACAAACCCACTAACTACTGCTTAAAAGTGCTTACTCCCTCTAACCCCAGTGCTCATTTCTTTGAAAGAAAAGAAAATGGGGAGATAGGACAGTGGTGAAAAAGGGGCACAAAGAGGGAAAGACAGTAGGGGAAAACAGCTAGGGATGTGCAGGATGGGTGTAGGGAAGGTCCATAGTTGCCCCTTTCTTTAACAGCAACAGCTGTGCATATACTAGTAATTTGGAGGGAAATTTGAAACCTTCCACCCCTGAGAGAGGGGTGAGGACAACGAAGTATGTTGTACCGCCAATTAAATTTCATTTTATGTGTCCAGCGGACATGTGTGCAAAATGGGCAGCTATGTATGGGGCGTAATTTTTCTGTGGGAGCAGATTGCCCATTTTTTTTTCAGGTGAGAGTGGAATATGGGGTATGGGAAGTAGGTATATTTGGGGAGGAAGGTTGGGGAGGTAAACAGACAAAACAAACAAGACACATACAGGGGCGGAATATGACACATGGGGTGGGTGAACACCAGTGACGGGGAAGGATGTTTGGAATTCGCAAGCCCATGAGCCCACAGATGGCAACAGTGGAACTGAGATCCCCACCCATGGGCAGTCACCACTGCACCTTCACAGCCCAGAGGGTGGCTGTGCTGGGGGCTGCGTAGGAGGGGCAGGCTCACCCGTGAGTCACGCCACTCTTGCCTCGAGCTGGCATAGATGATCAGCGACTGAACGCTCGATCTCCCTACTCACCACAGCCTGGACCATTTGGAGGGTGATAGGTGGCCCTCCTCCAGCCACGCTTCCACGGGGGGGATGAGCCCCATCCCCTGCAGCTCTTCCACCCAAAGGTGGCACAGGGCCAATGGAGGAGGAGGTCCCGGGCTGGGCACCGGACCTGCTGGTGCCAGGTGGCATCGCCAGCTGAGGTGGGACAGGTGGGTCTGCTGGGACCGGCCTTCCCATACGTTCTATGTTTAGGAGGATTTAATGACAATATGGGTTAGTAATAGCCAACAGCATTCCAAATTAGTTGTAACAGCATGCAGTAGTATTCCCATTAACCCAACACACCAGAGTTCCAACAGTTGAACAGCAAGCATAACACATGCATATATAGAACAACAGTGGACATTCCAACAGCATGTAGGATTGATTGGTGGCAACAGACTACCAAGATTGTGGTATGTGAACAGGGCACATGCATCAAAGTAAATGCAGATATTTATAAACCAATAGGACATATGTCCCAACAAATGTTATGAGATTGGACATACCAATTGAGGTGTGGAATTGCATTGTTTATGCACATACAGTAGGGTGTAAAAAGATACCTCCATTAACAAGTTATATATACTTATAGTTTACACTACATTCCTATTGACTGCAGTTATATATCCCCTACATGTATTATAACACTAGGCAATGTCCGTTAAATTGTGAAATGGGTTTTGCTAGTTCTTTATATACCTAACCTGTATCTGACATACAGACTGTCCAGGATGCAGATGTTACTGTTACGTATTTATATATTTCATTTATATTTATATATCTACATATCTGGATGTGTTCAGGTGACATTATCAGGTATATTTTAACAGCCCCCTACATTTCTAGCAGCACACTGACATTTCTAGGGAACACAATAACAAGCTGCTCATGTGCCAGATTAACCTGTACATGCCGGCCATGAACCGACAGTTGAGGACTGTATATATGCTTAACAGCTACTGGCACACCCTTCATTCACTTTATATGGGCCTACCCATGTGTGGGTTGACTGTGCTTAATACAACAGTACTATTTCCATAATGCAAGGGTACAACAACATATCGAAGAAAGTGACATGGATACACTCCAGGAATTATACCTTTATTAATTACATTGCACACTTTTCTAGTAGCTCTCTCATTTATTTGATATATCAGTGCATGCAGAGGACTTTTATTCAAGATGTATTATACCTTTATTAATGGGTTACACCTTTTCACACTGTCTCACTTATTTTAAATAACAGTGCATGCAGAGAAGTTATTCAAGACTTATTATACCTTTATTAATGGGTTACAACACTCTTTTTCAGGCTCTCTCACTTCTTTTATATAACAAAACATGCAGAATAATTACTAACCTGCCTGGTGGTGCAGCCTTAGCAGCCTATCTGCATAGGCTTGCTGATATGCAGCACAGACACCTGCAGCTGTGAAGTAAATGAAGGGATATTGAGACATACCTATCCATAATATAGACTACAATAGCAATTCTTACATACTTCATTCCATGGCTACATACTCAGTAGTGGGGCATTTTCCATTTCATGGGCCTCCTGTATCCACTGGTTCAGTCGGTCTTCCTTCTGTCTCTTCAGGTCTGAGTAGTGGCGTCTGACCTGCCCACCAGTCTGAGGGACGCCTGTGACACCGGTGAGATCATGTGCTAGACGGTTCCAGGCTTCCGCTTTGTACTCAGTGCCTTGAAACTGGGCCTGCAGGAGTCTTTCACCATGATGATGGACGAGGATCCAAACCATTACTTTTGACTCCTCAATGCCCCACCACTGCGCTTGAAAACGAGAGCCCTCTCCAACACCGGCCATGCTGACTGCAGATGGGAGCTACAACTAGTTATGGCAATTATTCCCACCTATGGAGCTTAAATATGCCTCATTTCCCGCACTTATTTGTGATTGGCCGGTTTTAAAAAATCTCAGCTAAAAGCAAACCTGCTTAGCAATGGGTAAACTTCCATTGATATATATGAGTGTGTTGGAAGTGCATCCATATGAAAAGCTGTCATGGCTTAGTGGTTTAGTACTGTGATTATGGTGCACAGTGGCCCGGGTTCAAGGCCTGTCATTGCTTTTTCTTTTACTACTGGCCAGACCGGCTAGGAGGTGTGGCTGTGTTTAGCCGACTTTGCTCAACTTTGCCTAACGTTGCTCGACGTTGCTCTATGTTGCCCGATGTTGCCCGACGTTGTGCTAGTTAGCGCTGTACGCAGCTATGCGCAAACATGTTTTGCTTTCGCTAGTTGGCGCGATGTGCAGCTCCGCGCAAAGCTATTGCGCTGGTTAAAGCAGTGCTAAGCTATGAGCAATTATACTTAAATGTGCTTAATACTGGTAAACTTTGCTTAGCAGTGCTTCACATTGCTTAAGATACGTTACTTATGCATTTATCAGCATGCATGACCATTTCACCTTCTGATATATATATATATATATATATATATATATATATATATATATATATATATATATATATATATATATATATAAAATATTGTTCACTACTACATAGGCCATTTCAATGCATTTTACTAAAATTTAAAAGGTAAATGTCAGGAATTATTCTTATGCACAGATTTCCTACAGAAAATGGGAAGAGGAGTGCTGGGACTCGAACCGGGAATGCCTCTTCTTTGTGCAAAGGCTCTACCACTACACTACTGCTATTTGGAATAATTTGCATATAAATAGTTTATTATCCTCTTCGATGTCTAAACTGATAACTGTAGCTAAGCAATGGGCAAACCCGCACACACATGCGCAAATACGGGTAGCTATACCGGGAATAATAAAAAAAAAAGTTTTACATTTTATTATATTTCTACAGGGGTTTAAAATGTGGGGGAGTGTAGTGTTGGGGATATACACATTTGTGCGGACTCGCTCATGTCTGGTAACATTTGCAGTTTAGGCACTTGCAGGGGCGAGGATATTTGAACTGCTCGGCAGTCTGACACGCCCCCTGCACTCATGCACGCTCCATGTTAGCCTTAGAGTTGAGTCAGCGCGCCCTCATGAATATGCATGACGTCATATTCTTAGGCTGCAGTTTCCGTGTAAGACTTACTTAGTCTTACACGGAGGATTACTGAATCCCGGCCAGGGACTATTTTTATATCAGCAAGCCTTAAAACAATCAGATAACACAAAAGCTCTAAGACAGGTTTTATAACCTTTAACACCACTACTGGAATAGGAGGACCCAGTTTCAGAAAAGATGAGAAAGTAAAGTAAAGTTATCAACCTTATAATTCCAGATTGTTTGAGAACACCCATTTCAGAACACAAGGATATTCTAACACTGTATGCAGAAATTTACAAATAGGGACTATTGTTAAATCAGCAGCTTTACAACAAGAAAGCTGTTAGACCAGCTTTCTAAAGTTTAACACCACAACAGTAATAGGGGGAACCAGTTTTAGAACAGATGAGAAAACAGCAAACAAAGTCAGCAAATATATAAAATAATTCAGTCAGGCAAAAAAATTAAGAGAATGCAAGACTCTGAAAAGTTAAAGTGCCAAGGAATATACTTATCAGGCTTATTATTCCAGATTGTTTGAGATGCACTCCAGTCAGAACACAGGGAGATTCATATAGTGTATGCAGAAATTTACAAATATGGACTATTTTTAAATCAGCAAGCCTTGAAACAATCACATAATACAAACACTGTTAGACCAGTTTTATAAAGTTTAACTCCACCAAAGGACAAGGTGAACCAGTTTCAGAACAGATGAGAAAACAGCAAACAAAATCACCAAATATATAAAAGAATTCAGTCAGCCAAAAAAATTAAAACAATGCAGATATGTGAAAAGTTAAAGTGCCAAGGAATATACTTATCAACCTTATAAGTCCAAATTGTTTGAGAATCACCCCAGTCAGAACACAAGGAGATTCTTACAGTGCATGCAGGAATTTACAAATAGGAACTATTTTTAAATCAGCAAGCCCTGAAACAATCAGATAACACAAAAGCTGTTAAACCAGTTTTATAAACATAACACCCCCCCCGGAAGAGGGTGAAAACTAGTTTCAGAACAGATGAGAAAACAGCAAAGTCAGCAAATATATAAAATAATTCAGTCAGGCAAAAAAAAAATAAGACAATGCAGAACTCTGAAAAGGTAATGTGCAAAGGAAAATACTTATCAACCTTAAAATTCCAGATTATTTGAGAAGTACTCCAGTCAGAACACAAGGAGATTCTAACACCGTATGCAGGAATATACAATTACAGACTATTTTTAAATCAGCAAGCCTTGATACAATCAGATAACATAAAAGCTGTTAGACCAATTTTATAAACTTTAATACCACCACAGGAATAGCCGAATAGTTTCAGAACAGATGAGAAAACTACAAACAAAGTCAGCAAATATATAAAATAATTCAGTCAGGCAAACAAATTAAGACAATTTAGCACACTGAAAAATTAAAGTGCCAAGGAATATACTTATCATCCTTATAATTTCAGATTTTTGAGAAGTACCGCAGTCAGAACACAGGAGATTCTAACACTGTATGCAGAAATTTACAAATTGGGACGATGTTTAAATCAGCAATCCTTGAAACAATCAGATAACACAAAAGTTGTTAGACCAGATATATAAGGTTTAACACCACCACAGTACTAGGAGAAACCACTTTCAGAACAGATGAGAAAACAACAAACAAAGTCAGCAAATATATAAAATAATTCACTCAGGCAAAAAAATTAAGACAATGCACAACTCTGAAAAGTTAAAGTACCAAGGAGTATACTTATAGAGCTTATAATTCCAGATTTTTTGAGATGCACTCCAGTCAGAACACAGGGAGATTCTTACAGTGTAAGCAGAAATTTACAAATAGGGATTATTTATAAATCAGCAAGCCTTGAAACAATCAGATAACACAAAAGCTTTTAGACAAGTTTTATAAAGTTTAACACCATGACAGACATAGGGTGGAACCAGTTTCAGAACAGATGAGAAAACAGCCAACAAAGTCACCAACAATATAAAATAATTTACTCAGGCAAAAAGTTAAGAGAATGTGCAACTATTAAAAGTTAAATTGCCAAGCAATATACTTATCAACCTTATAATTCCAGATTGTTTGATAAGCACTCCAGTGAGAACAGAAGGAGACATACCTCTCAACTGTCCCTGATTTTCAGGGACATCCCTGATTTTGACTTAAATTTTACCTCTGTCCCTCATAATCCCTCCTAAAACTAGTGACTTTTGGAGGAAAGGTAGTGAATTACACTTAATGAATAATGACAATAATTAAGAGTTATAAACTTCTTTTACCTCAGAAAATGTGTATTAATTCATATGCTCTGATTCTGTCAATGTTTCAAGTTAATAGCACTAATATTTTAAAAGTGTCCCTGATTGTCCCTGATTTTTTTCTTGACTTGTCCCTGATTCTGTTGAAATTTGTCCCCAGTTGGTTGAGAGGTCTGGAAGGAGAGTCTAACACTGTATGCAGGAATTTATAAATAGGGACTATTTTTAAATCAGCAAGTCTTGAAACAACCAGATAACACAAATGCTGATAGACCAGTTTTATAAAATTTAACACCACCACAGGAATAGGGGAACCAGTTTCAGAACAGACGAGAAAACAGCAAAGCCAGCAAATATATAAAATATTTCAGTCAGGTAAAAAAAAATAAGACAATGCAGAACTCTGTAAAGTTAAATTGCCAAGGAATATACTTATCAACCGTATAATTACAGATTGAGATGCACTCCAGTCAGAGCACAGGGAAATTCTAACAGTGTATGCAGGAATTTACACATAGGGACTATTTTTAAACAAGCAAGCCTTGAAACAATCAGATAACACAAAAGCTGTTAGACCAGTTTTATAAACTTTAACCCCCCCCCCTCAGAAGAGGGAGAAAAGCAGTTTCAGAACAGATGAGAAAACAGCAAAGTCAGCAAATATATAAAATAATTCAGTCAGGCAAAAAAAAATAAGACAATGCAGAACTCTGAAAAGTTAATATGTCAAGGAATATACTTATCAACCTTAAAATTCCAGATTGTTTGAGAAGCACACCAGTCAGAAGACAAGGAGATTCTAACAGCATATGTAGGAATTTACAAATACGTACTATTTAATACCTGAAGCAATCAGATAACACAAAAGCTGTTAGAGCAGTTTTATAAACTTTAAAACCAGCACAGGAATGGAGGGGAAACCAATTTCAGAACAGATGAGAAAACAGCAAACAAAGTCAGCAAATATATAAAATAATTCAGTCTGACAAAAAAATAAGACAATGCAGATATCTGAAAAGTTAAAGTGCCAAGCAATATAATTATCAACCTTATAATTCCAGATTGTTTGAGAATCACCCTGGACAGAACACAAAAAGATGCTTACAGTAAATGTAGGAATTTACAAATAGGGACTATTTTTAAATCAGCAAGCCTTGAAACAATCAGATAACACAAAAGCTGTTAGAATGGTTTTATAAACTTTAACACCACCACAGGAAAGGGGGGGGGGACCAGTTTCAAAACAGACGAGAAAACAGCAAACAAAGTCAGCAAATATATAAAATAATTCATACAGGAAAAAAATTAAGACAATGCAGAACTCTGAAAAGTTAAAGTGCCAAGGAATATACTTATTAACCTTATAATTCCAGATTGTTTGAGAAGCACGTCAGTCAGAACACAAGGAGATTCTAACACCATATGCAGGAATATACAATTATAGACTATTTTTAAATCAGCAAGCCTTGATATAATCATATAACACAAAACCTGTTAGACCAATTTTATAAACTTTAACACCACCATAGGAATAGCCGAATAGTTTCAGAACAGATGAGAAAACTACAAACAAAGTCAGCAAATATATAAAAGAATTCAGTCAGCCAAAAAAATTAAAACAATGCAGATATGTGAAAAGTTAAAGTGCCAAGGAATATACTTATCAACCTTATAAGTCCAGATTGTTTGAGAATCACCCCAGTCAGAACACAAGGAGATTCTTACAGTGCATGCAGGAATTTGCAAATAGGAACTATTTTTAAATCAGCAAGCCCTGAAACAATCAGATAACACAAAAGCTGTTAAACCAGTTTTATAAACATAACACCCCCCCCCCAGAAGAGGGTGAAAACCAGTTTCAGAACAGATGAGAAAACAGCAAAGTCAGCAAATATATAAAATAATTCAGTCAGGCAAAAAAAAAATAAGACAATGCAGAACTCTGAAAAGGTAATGTGCAAAGGAAAATACTTATCAATCTTAAAATTCCAGATTATTTGAGAAGCACTCCAGTCAGAACACAAGGAGATTCTAACACCGTATGCAGGAATATACAATTACAGACTATTTTTAAATCAGCAAGCCTTGATACAATCAGATAACATAAAAGCTGTTAGACCAATTTTATAAACTTTAATACCACCACAGGAATAGCCGAATAGTTTCAGAACAGATGAGAAAACTACAAACAAAGTCAGCATATATATAAAATAATTCAGTCAAGCAAACAAATTAAGGCAATTTAGCACACTGAAAAATGAAAGTGCCAAGGAATATACTTATCATCCTTATAATTTCAGATTTTTGAGAAGTACCGCAGTCAGAACACAGGAGATTCTAACACTGTATGCAGAAATTTACAAATTGGGACGATGTTTAAATCAGCAATCCTTGAAACAATCAGATAACACAAAAGTTGTTAGACCAGATATATAAGGTTTAACACCACCACAGTACTAGGAGAAACCACTTTCAGAACAGATGAGAAAACAGCAAACAAAGTCAGCAAATATATAAAATAATTCACTCAGGCAAAAAAATTAAGACAATGCACAACTCTGAAAAGTGCCAAGAACTATACTTATCAAGCTTATAATTCCAGTTTCTTTGAGATGCACTCCAGTCAGAACACAGGGAGATTCTAACAGTGTATGCAGAAATTTACAAATAGGGATTATTTATAAATCAGCAAGCCTTGAAACAATCAGATAACACAAAAGCTTTTAGACAAGTTTTATAAAGTTTAACACCATGACAGACATAGGGTGGAACCAGTTTCAGAACAGATGAGAAAACAGCCAACAAAGTCACCAACAATATAAAATAATTTACTCAGGCAAAAAGTTAAGAGAATGTGCAACTATGAAAAGTTAAATTGCCAAGCAATATACTTATCAACCTTATAATTCCAGATTGTTTGATAAGCACTCCAGTGAGAACAGAAAGAGACATACCTCTCAACTGTCCCTGATTTTCAGGGACATCCCTGATTTTGACTTAAATTTTAACTCTGTCCCTCATAATCCCTCCTAAAACTAGTGACTTTTGGAGGAAAGGTAGTGAATTACACTTAATGAATAATGACAATAATTAAGAGTTATAAACTTCTTTTACCTCAGAAAATGTGTATTAATTCATACGCTCTGATTCTGTCAATGTTTCAAGTTAATAGCACTAATATTTTAAAAGTGTCCCTGATTGTCCCTGATTTTTTCTTGACTTGTCCCTGATTCTGTTGAAATTTGTCCCCAGTTGGTTGAGAGGTCTGGAAGGAGAGTCTAACACTGTATGCAGGAATTTATAAATAGGGACTATTTTTAAATCAGCAAGTCTTGAAACAACCAGATAACACAAATGCTGATAGACCAGTTTTATAAAATTTAACACCACCACAGGAATAGGGGAACCAGTTTCAGAACAGATGAGAAAACAGCAAAGCCAGCAAATATATAAAATATTTCAGTCAGGCAAAAAAAAATAAGACAATGCAGAACTCTGTAAAGTTAAATTGCCAAGGAATATACTTATCAACCTTATAATTACAGATTGAGATGCACTCCAGTCAGAGCACAGGGAAATTCTAACAGTGTATGCAGGAATTTACACATAGGGACTATTTTTAAACAAGCAAGCCTTGAAACAATCAGATAACACAAAAGCTGTTAGACCAGTTTTATAAACTTTAATGCCCCCCCCCCCTCAGAAGAGGGAGAAAAGCAGTTTCAGAACAGATGAGAAAACAGCAAAGTCAGCAAATATATAAAATAATTCAGTCAGGCAAAAAAAAAAATAAGACAATGCAGAACTCTGAAAAGTTAATATGTCAAGGAATATACTTATCAACCTTAAAATTCCAGATTGTTTGAGAAGCACACCAGTCAGAAGACAAGGAGATTCTAACAGCATATGTAGGAATTTACGAATACGTACTATTTAATACCTGAAGCAATCAGATAACACAAAAGCTGTTAGAGCAGTTTTATAAACTTTAAAACCAGCACAGGAATGGGGGGGGGCAGTTTCAGAACAGATGAGAAAACAGCAAACAAAGTCAGCAAATATATAAAATAATTCAGTCTGACAAAAAAATAAGACAATGCAGATATCTGAAAAGTTAAAGTGCCAAGCAATATAATTATCAACCTTATAATTCCAGATTGTTTGAGAATCACCCTAGACAGAACACAAAAAGATGCTTACAGTAAATGTAGGAATTTACAAATAGGGACTATTTTTAAATCAGCAAGCCTTGAAACAATCAGATAACACAAAAGCTGTTAGAACGGTTTTATAAACTTTAACACCACCACAGGAAAGGGGGGGGACCAGTTTCAAAACAGATGAGAAAACAGCAAACAAAGTCAGCAAATATATAAAATAATTCATACAGGAAAAAAAATTAAGACAATGCAGAACTCTGAAAAGTTAAAGTGCCAAGGAATATACTTATTAACCTTATAATTCCAGATTGTTTGAGAAGCATGTCAGTCAGAACACAAGGAGATTCTAACACCGTATGCAGGAATATACAATTATAGACTATTTTTAAATCAGCAAGCCTTGATACAATCATATAACACAAAACCTGTTAGACCAATTTTATAAACTTTAACACCACCATAGGAATAGCCAAATAGTTTCAGAACAGATGAGAAAACTACAAACAAAGTCAGCAAATATATAAAAGAATTCAGTCAGCCAAAAAAATTAAAACAATGCAGATATGTGAAAAGATAAAGTGCCAAGGAATATACTTATCAACCTTATAAGTCCAGATTGTTTGAGAATCACCCTAGTCAGAACACAAGGAGATTCTTACAGTGCATGCAGGAATTTACAAATAGGATCTATTTTTAAATCAGCAAGCCCTGAAACAATCAGATAACACAAAAGCTGTTAAACCAGTTTTATAAACATAACACCCCCCCCCCCCCCGGAAGAGGGTGAAAACTAGTTTCAGAACAGATGAGAAAACAGCAAAGTCAGCAAATATATAAAATAATTCAGTCAGGCAAAAAAAAAATAAGACAATGCAGAACTCTGAAAAGGTAATGTGCAAAGGAAAATACTTATCAACCTTAAAATTCCAGATTATTTGAGAAGTACTCCAGTCAGAACACAAGGAGATTCTAACACCGTATTCAGGAATATACAATTACAGACTATTTTTAAATCAGCAAGCCTTGATACAATCAGATAACATAAAAGCTGTTAGACCAATTTTATAAACTTTAATACCACCAGAGGAATAGCCGAATAGTTTCAGAACAGATGAGAAAACTACAAATAAAGTCAGCAAATATATAAAATAATTCAGTCAGGCAAACAAATTAAGACAATTTAGCACACTGAAAAATGAAAGTGCCAAGGAATATACTTATCATCCTTATAATTTCAGATTTTTGAGAAGTACCGCAGTCAGAACACAGGAGATTCTAACACTGTATGCAGAAATTTACAAATTGGGACGATGTTTAAATCAGCAATCCTTGAAACAATCAGATAACACAAAAGTTGTTAGACCAGATATATAAGGTTTAACACCACCACAGTACTAGGAGAAACCACTTTCAGAACAGATGAGAAAACAACAAACAAAGTCAGCAAATATATAAAATAATTCACTCAGGCAAAAAAATTAAGACAATGCACAACTCTGAAAAGTTAAAGTACCAAGGAGTATACTTATAGAGCTTATAATTCCAGATTTTTTGAGATGCACTCCAGTCAGAACACAGGGAGATTCTTACAGTGTATGCAGAAATTTACAAATAGGGATTATTTATAAATCAGCAAGCCTTGAAACAATCAGATAACACAAAAGCTTTTAGACAAGTTTTATAAAGTTTAACACCATGACAGACATAGGGTGGAACCAGTTTCAGAACAGATGAGAAAACAGCAAAGTCACCAAATATATCAAATAATTTACTCAGGCAAAAGGTTAAGAGAATGCACAACTATGAAAAGTTAAAGTGCCAAGCAATATACTTATCAACCTTAGAATTCCAGATTGTTTGATAAGCACTCCAGTGAGAACAGAAGGAGACATACCTCTCAACTGTCCCTGATTTTCAGGGACATCCCTGATTTTGACTTAAATTTTACCTCTGTCCCTCATAATCCCTCCTAAAACTAGTGACTTTTGGAGGAAAGGTAGTGAATTACACTTAATGAATAATGACAATAATTAAGAGTTATAAACTTCTTTTACCTCAGAAAATGTGTATTAATTCATATGCTCTGATTCTGTCAATGTTTCAAGTTAATAGCACTAATATTTTAAAAGTGTCCCTGATTGTCCCTGATTTTTTCTTGACTTGTCCCTGATTCTGTTGAAATTTGTCCCCAGTTGGTTGAGAGGTCTGGAAGGAGAGTCTAACACTGTATGCAGGAATTTATAAATAGGGACTATTTTTAAATCAGCAAGTCTTGAAACAACCAGATAACACAAATGCTGTTAGACCAGTTTTATAAAATTTAACACCACCACAGGAATAGGGGAACCAGTTTCAGAACAGACGAGAAAACAGCAAAGCCAGCAAATATATAAAATATTTCAGTCAGGCAAAAAAAATAAGACAATGCAGAACTCTGTAAAGTTAAATTGCCAAGGAATATACTTATCAACCTTATAATTCCAGATTGCGATGCACTCCAGTCAGAGCACAGGGAAATTCTAACAGTGTATGCAGGAATTTAGACATAGGGACTATTTTTAAACAAGCAAGCCTTGAAACAATCAGATAACACAAAAGCTGTTAGACTAGTTTTATAAACTTCAACACCCCCCCCCCCCTCAGAAGAGGGAGAAAAGCAGTTTCAGAACAGATGATAAAACAGCAAAGTCAGCAAATATATAAAATACAGTCAGGCAAAAAAAATAAGACAATACAGAACTCTGAAAAGTTAATGTGCCAAGGAGTATACTTATCAACCTTATAATTCCAGATTGTTTGAGCAGCACTTCAGTCAGAAAACAAGGAGATTCTAACAGCATATGCAGGAATTTACAAATATGTACTATTTAATACCTGAAGCAATCAGATAACACAAAAGCTGTTAGAGCAGTTTTATAAACTTTAAAACCACCAGAGGAATGGGGGGGGGGCAGTTTCAGAACAGATGAGAAAACAGCAAACAAAGTCAGCAAATATATAAAATAATTCAGTCTGACAAAAAAATAAGTCAATGCAGATATCTGAAAAGTTAAAGTGCCAAGTAATATAATTATAAACCTTATAATTCCAGATTGTTTGAGAATCTCCCTAGTCAGAACACAAAAAGATTCTTACAGTAAATGTAGGAATTTACAAATAGGGACTATTTTTAAATCAGCAAGCCTTGAAACAATCAGATAACACAAAAGCTGTTAGACCAGTTTTATAAACTTTAACACCACCACAGGAAAGGGGGGGGGGCGCAGTTTCAAAACAGATGAGAAAACAGCAAACAAAGTCAGCAAATATATAAAATAATTCATACAGGAAAAAAAATTAAGACAATGCAGAACTCTGGAAAGTTAAAGTGCCAAGGAATATACTTATTAACCTTATAATTCCAGATTGTTTGAGATGCACGTCAGTCAGAACACAAGGAGATTCTAACACCGTATGCAGGAATATACAATTATAGACTATTTTTAAATAGGCAAGCCTTTATACAATCATATAACACAAAACCTGTTAGACGAATTTTATAAACTTTAACACCACCACAGGAATAGCCAAATAGTTTCAGAACAGATGAGAAAACTACAAACAAAGTCAGCAAATATATAAAATAATTCAGTCAGGCAAAATAATAAGACAATGTAGAACAATGAAAAATTAAAGTGCCAAGGAATATACTTATCATTCTTATAATTCCAGACTGTTGAGAAGTACCCCAGTCAGAACACAAGGAGATTCTAACACTGTATGCAGGAATTTATAAATTGGGATGATTTTTAAATAAGCAATTCTTGAAACAATCAGATAACACAAAAGCTGTTAGACCAGATTTATAAGGTTTAACACCACCACTGTACTAGGGGAAACCACTTTCAGAACAAATGAGAAAACAACAAAGTCAGCAAACGTATAAAATAATTCACTCAGGCAAAAAAAATAAAAAATAAGACAATGCAGAACTCTGAAAAGTTAATATGTCAAGGAATATACTTATCAACCTTAAAATTCCAGATTGTTTGAGAAGCACATCAGTCAGAAGACAAGGAGATTGTAACAGCATATGTAGTAATTTACAAATACGTACTATTTAATACCTGAAGCAATCAGATAACACAAAAGCTGTTAGAGCAGTTTTACTAACTTTAAAACCAGCACAGGAATGGGGGGGACCAGTTTCAGAACAGATGAGAAAACAGCAAACAAAGTCAGCAAATATATAAAATAATTCAGTCTGACAAAAAAATAAGACAATGCAGATATCTGAAAAGTTAAAGTGCCACGCAATATAATTATTAACCTTATAATCCCAGATTGTTTGAGAATCTCCCTAGTCAGAACACAAAAAGATTCTTACAGTAAATGTAGGAATTTACAAATAGGGGCTATTTTTAAATCAGCAAGCCTTGAAACAATCAGATAACACAAAAGCTGTTAGACCAGTTTTATAAACTTTAACACCACCACAGGAAAGGGGGGGGGGCCAGTTTCAAAACAGATGAGAAAACAGCAAACAAAGACAGCAAATATATAAAATAATTCATACAGGGAAAAAAAATAAGACAATGCAGAACTCTGAAAAGTTAAAGTGCCAAGGAATATACTTATTAACCTTATAATTCCAGATTGTTTGAGAAGCACGTCAGTCAGAACACAAGGAGATTCTAACACCGTATGCAGGAATATACAATTATAGACTATTTTTAAATCAGCAAGCCTTGATACAATCATATAACACAAAACCTGTTAGACCAATTTTATAAACTTTAACACCACCACAGGAATAGCCGAATAGTTTCAGAACAGATGAGAAAACTACAAACAAAGTCAGCAAATATATAAAATAATTCAGTCAGGCGAAATAATAAGACAATGTAGAACAATGAAAAATTAAAGTGCCAAGGAATATACTTATCATCCTTATAATTCCAAATTGTTGAGAAGTACCCCAGTCAGAACACAAGGAGATTCTAACACTGTATGCAGGAATTTACAAATTGGGACAATTTTTAAATAAGCAATTCTTGAAACAATCAGATAACACAAAAGCTGTTAGACCAGATTTATAAGGTTTAACACCACCACTGTACTAGGGGAAACCACTTTCAGAACAAATGAGAAACAACAAACAAAGTCAGCAAACGTATAAAATAATTCACTCAGACAAAAAAAAATAAGACAATGCACAACTCTGAAAAGTTAAAGTGCCAAGAATATTCTTATCAACCTTATAATTCCAAATTGTTTGAGAAACACTCCATTCAGAGAACAAGGAGATTCTAGCAGTGTATTCAGGAATTTACAAATAGGGACTATTTTTATATCAGCAAGCCTTAAATCAATCAGATAACACAAAAGCTCTAAGACAAGTTTTATAAACTTTAACACCACTAATGGAATAGGAGGAACCAGTTTCAGAAAAGATGAGAAAACAGCAAACAAAGTCAGCAAATATATAAAATAATTCAGTCAAGCAAAAAAAAAATTAAGACAATGCAGAACTCTGAAAAGTTAAAGTTCCAGTGAATATACTTATCAACCTTATAATTACAGATAGTTTGAGAAGCACTCCAGTCAGAATACAATGAGATTCTAACAGCATATGCAGGAATTTAAAAATAGTGACTATTTTTAAATCAGAAAGCCTTGAAACAATCAGATAACACACAATCTGTTAGACCTGCTTTATGAAGTTTGAAACCACCACAGGAATAGAGAGTAACCAGTTTCCGAACAGATGAAAAAACAGCAAACAAAGTCAGCAAATATATAAAATAATTCAGTCAGGCAAAAAATTAAGAGAATGCAAGACTCTGAAAAGTTAAAGTGCCAAGGAATATACTTATCAGGCTTATTATTCCAGATTGTTTGAGATGCACTCCAGTCAGAACACAGGGAGATTCATATAGTGTATGCAGAAATTTACAAATAGGGACTATTTTTAAATCAGCCAGCCTTGAAACAATCAGATAATATAAACGCTGTTAGACCAGTTTTATAAAGTTTAACTCCACCACAGGACAACGGGGACCAGTTTCAGAACAGATGAGAAAACAGCAAACAAAGTCAACAAATATATAAAAGAATCCAGTCAGGCAAAAAAATTAAGACAATGCAGATATGTGAAAAGTTAAAGTGCCAAGGAATGCATTTATCAACCTTATAATTCCAGATTGTTTGAGAAGCACACCAGTCAGAAAACAAGGAGATTCTTACAGTGCATGCAGGAATTTACAAATAGGGACTATTTTTAAATCAGCAAGCCCTGAAACAATCAGATAACACAAAAGCTGTTAAACCAGTTTTATAAACTTTAACACCCCCCCCCCCCCACCAGAAGAGGGTGAAAACCAGTTTCAGAACAGATGAGAAAACAGCAAAGTCAGCAAATATATAAAATAATTCAGTCAGGCAAAAAAAAAGTAAGACAATGCAGAACTCTGAAAAGGTAATGTGCAAAGGAAAATACTTCTCAATTTTAAAATTCCAGATTATTTGAGAAGCACTCCAGTCAGAACACAAGGAGATTCTAACACCGTATGCAGGAATATACAATTACAGACTATTTTTAAATCAGCAAGCCTTGATACAATCAGATAACATAAAAGCTGTTAGACCAATTTTATAAACTTTAACATCACCACAGGAATAGCCAAATAGTTTCTGAACAGATGAGAAAACTACAAACAAGGTCAGCAAATATATAAAATAATTCAGTCAGGCAAAAAAATTAAGGCAATGTAGCACACTGAAAAATTAAAGTGCCAGGGAATATACTTATCATCCTTATAATTCCAGATTTTTGAGAAGTACCCCAGTCAAAACACAGGAGATTCTAACACTATATGCAGAAATTTACAAATTGGGATGATTTTTAATTCAGCAATCCTTCAAACAATCAGATAACACAAACGTTGTTAGACCAGATATATAAGGTTTAACACCACCACAGTACTAGGGGAAACCACTTTCAGAACAGATGAGAAAACAACAAACAAAGTCAGCAAATATATAAAATAATTCACTCAGGCAAAAAAATTAAGATAATGCACAACTCTGAAAAGTTAAACTACCAAGGAGTATACTTATCGAGCTTATAATTCCAGATTTTTTGAGATGCACTCCAGTCAGAACACAGGGAGATTCTTACAGTGTATGCAGAAATTTACAAATAGGGATTATTTATAAATCAGCAAGCCTTGAAACAATCAGATAACACAAAAGCTTTTAGACAAGTTTTATAAAGTTTAACACCACGACAGAAATAGGGTGGAACCAGTTTCAGAACAGATGAGAAAACAGCAAACAAAGTCACCAAATATATAAAATAATTTACTCAGGCAAAAAGTTAAGAGAACGCACAACTATGAAAAGTTAAAGTGCCAAGCAATATATTTATCAACCTTATAATTCCAGATTGCTTAATAAGCACTCCAGTGAGAACAGAAGGAGAGTCTAACACTGTATGCAGGAATTTATAAATGGGGACTATTTTTAAATCAGAAAGCCTTGAAACAACCAGATAACACCAAAGCTGTTAGACCAGTTTTATAAACTTTAATGCCCCCCCCCCCCGAAGAGGGAGAAAAGCAGTTAGACTAGTTTTATAAAGGTTAACACCACCACAGGAATAGGGGAACCAGTTTCAGAACAGATGACAAAACAGCAAAGCCAGCAAATATATAAAATAGTTCAGTCAGGCAAAAAAAAAATAAGACCATGCAGAACTCTGTAAAGTTAAATTGCTAAGGAATATACTTACCAACCTTATAATTCCAGAGTGTTTGAGATGCACTCCAGTCAGAGTGCAGGGAAATTCTAACAGTGTATGCAGGAATTTACACATAGGGACTATTTTTAAACCAGCAATCCTTGAAACAATCAGATAACACCAAAGCTGTTAGACCAGTTTTATAAACTTTAATGCCCCCCCCCCCCCCGAAGAGGGAGAAAAGCAGTTTCAGAACAGATGAGAAAACAGCAAAGTCAGCAAATATATAAAATAATTCAGTCAGGCAAAAAAAATAACACAATGCAGAACTCTGAAAAGTTAATATGTCAAGGAATATACTTATCAACCTTAAAATTCCAGATTGTTTGAGAAGCACACCAGTCAGAAGACAAGGGGATTCTAACAGCATATGTAGGAATTTACAAATAGGTACTATTTAATACCTGAAGCAATCAGATAACACAAAAGCTGTTAGAGCAGTTTTATAAACTTTAAAACCAGCACAGGAATGGGGGGGAACAGTTTCAGAACAGATGAGAAAACAGCAAGCAAAGTCAGCAAATATATAAAATAATTCAGTCTGGCAAAAAAGTAAGACAAGTAATCTCTGTGGTATCCCAGAAGTCTCAAAACAACCCACTAAAGTGTAGTGGGTCTAAAAACAAAACAGTGTAAGAAACTTCTCTGTGTGGAAGATTTTCAGTCCATATATTTCTAGTTAATCACTGTATATTAATCAGATCAGACAATAGTAGTAGAAGTAGCTAACGTAAACTCATCAAGTCAAAAAGTAATAATAGAAAATATATAATTCTACAGCATTACTAAGTATTCGAAAGTAATCCAAGCAAGGCAGGCAGTCTGTTTCCAGTCGAAAATCCTTTATTAAGTACACAGACAAGCGATCCAAGTAACACAAAAATAGAGTAATAATTTCCTCACAAGCTTTCTAAATATATATATACTTTTTATCAGGCATGGGAGTGGTGTATTGTGCTGTTAAACAAAGTGTTATTGGTACACATGTTAAATTCACATCCCTTCCCCCATCAGTGTGACATTCGAGCTGGTCCTGCCTTACCTAGTAGCTGTCATAATAATATATAGCCCTAATGTACTTTAATGGTACATCTTATTTAACCAAATTATTAAGTAGATTATTAAGTCTATGATTTTATACAAGGCAATATACTACATGGCTGGAAATATATCAACCTTAGTTCATTTTGCAATCAAAAATTATATATAAATATATACATATACATTTTGCATGTAAACATCAGTTTCTATTTTCATAACCTATTGTTAACAAAGATCGCTTTTGTCCTTCTAGACGTCTTCAGGTTTGTGTACAAGAACCCTAAAAACCTATATAATTGTATAATTAGTTAGTATTGTTATTACCATCATTTTGAATAAAGTGGAAAAAAGAGAACAAGAAAAAAAATATATATATATGTATGATGATCGAAACAAAATATACACTTAAATTTCAAATGATGAAACTATAAAAAGGCCTAGCAGCTATTGTCCACCACTACATCAAACACTAGCTGCTTTCGAAGTGAAATGTGAGATGGATATCAGGAAACTGCTTGAAAAACCTCCAAAGAAAAAACTTTATAACTTAACACAGGGAGAAAGAAAAGCATTGCTTGAGCTAGGCAATGATAAATCCAGGTGTGTAATGAAGGCAGACAAGGGAGGAGGTATACTTGTGACTGATACCACTAGCTACAACCAAAAGATAGAGAACATGCTGGAGGATAACAGATTTTATAAGTTATTTGCCATGGATGACATAAAAAGAGCATATGATTTATGGAACACTAATCTCACCACATTATGGGAAGAAAAACTTATCACTGAAAATATTTATAATTATTTATGGAGCCCATGCCCACGTTTACCTTATTTTTTTGGAATACCAAAGCCACACAAGAACAGAGAAGACCCACCTTATAGACAGGTGGTAGCAAGTGGAGGTTCCCTTACTGAAGCCACAGCCATTTACCTTGATTACTTGCTGAAACCTCTAGCAGAAAAGAATAAGTCATGCATAAGAGATTCAATGGATTTTTTGAAGAAAATAAAAAAACATTACAGTGGAAGCTGACAGTATTTTGGTAACTATTGATGTGGAATCCTTGTACACAGTGCTCCCTCACAATTACTGTATAACAGCAGCTATGGAGTCTTTTAAGAAACATAATCAGGGTACACAGACACAACTGCAAATGTTAACCAAGCTCATTAATCTTGTATTGGACTTCAATTTCTTTACTTTCAATGGCAAACACTACAAACAAAAAACTGGTATAGCAATGGGGGCTGCCATGGCTCCCAGCATAGCTAACATAGACCTGGGCAAATGGGAGGACTTTGTGTTAAACAACACAGACTGCATGCAGCATATCACATGCTATTTACGTTTTATTGACGATGTCTTTATTGTGTGGGAAGGTGACACCTTGCAGCTTGGAGATTTTATCACTTACATCAATCAAACAACCCCCTTCCTGAAGTTTACCTCTTCCCATAGCTGTACTTCAACCACTTTCTTAGATATGCAGATTTCCAAGGACACCAACAATAACAGAATCACCACTGATCTATTCAGAAAACCAATGAGGGTTAACTTATTACTCCACAGTAAAAGTCTACATCCTACAAAAAACAAGTATAATGTAGTGAAATCCCAAGGCTATAGATTAGCTCGAATTACCACAGAGATAGAACCATTTTTGAGAAACCTGAACAACTAAGGGAAAATATCTATCCCAGCAGAGTGCTGCCCCCCTGACATCTCAGATGCTCAGGCAAGAGCCGCCCTCTCCAAAGCAAAAAACACAGCGTCAATGGGACCAGACGTTGTCCCGGGCTGCGTCCTACATGAACTCCAAGAAGAGCTAAACCCAAACATAAAACTACTGTTCAGTCTCAGTCTTACTACAGGTTATGTACCCAAAGAGTGGTGTACAGCAACAGTGGTCCCTCTCCACAAAGGTGGTGCCTCAATGGATCCTGGAAACTATCGCCCCATAAGCCTGACTAGCTTGGTCTGCAAAGCTATGGAAAGGATCATCATGGACCTCATAAATAAAGATACTGGGGACCTACAGACACTGGATCCTACCCAGTTCGGCTTTGTTAAGGGCAGATCCTGCCTCTTAAACCTGGTCAATTTCTTTGAAACAGTCACCAAGGCCATTGACGAGGGGAAGGTGGTCCACACAGCCTACCTGGACCTCGCAAAAGCCTTCGATACAATACCCCACTCGGGCATTATAGATAAGCCCACCAGCTTAAATATAAACCCCTATGTCACTAGATGGGTTGCGAACTGGCTCAAGGACAGAACCCACATGGTTAGAATTGCTGGAGCCATGTCAGACTTCAAACCAGTTACAAGTGGCGTCCCACAAGGCTCAGTCCTGGGACCTCTCTTGTTCGGTATATATTTCTCGGAGGTACAGGCCAACACGGAAGGACTGTGGCTGACCAAGTTCGCAGATGACTGCAAACTAGGTGTCATAATCGACTCGCCAGCCGACACAAGCATCCTCCAAAAGGGCCTCATAGAAACAGACAACTGGTGCCAGAGCCATGGCCTTAAGCTAAATGCCAAAAAGTGTATAGTCATCCCCTTTGGCAAAAACAAAGTGCCCACAAATTACCACATAGGTGGTAATCCATTAAGTACGGAAGACGTAATTAGGGACCTGGGGACCCAAGCTGATAGCAATCTCTCATTTGACAACCACGTGGCCAAAGTGGTTAGAAAAACATTTTATATAGCCCACCTAATCATGAAGGGATTCACATCTAGATCAGGGGGGGTCATCGTGTCTCTTTACTCATCCCTCATCAGGCCCATAATTGAGTACAATGCCCCTTTTGGGATGTACCTTACCAGACACCTGCAGCAACTGGAAAGACCCCAAAAGTACCTCACCAAGAGGATCAAAGGGCTCAAACAGATGCCATATGCTGCCTGGTTAAAGAAACTCTAGCTCTACTCAGTGACATACCACCTGCTCAGAGGCGATCTGTGCCTGACGTATAAAGCCATGTCCAACCCGGAATTAATGGATATGCTGCACCTCAGAAAATCCAAATCCCATCGAGCTATGCACTCAAGAGACTTGAACCTCAGCACTGAAATAAATAGGACATGCTGGAGGGACAGATTCATAACCCAGAGGCTCCCTTCACTCTGGAATAAAATCCCAGTTCAGGTTAGGCAGAGTCCCTCATTGACTCTCTTCAAGAGGAATCTTGATGAGTGGATGGGGGATCGTAGGTTTACCCCGGGTATCACTTCTGTGTCACTGCTAGACAGAGGCACAGTATACTAACCTCGAAAAAGGGCATAGCAAAATTAATTTAAAATGGGTGGCGAAAGCCAAACACACTCTGGCTAGGCTTATAAATGCCCTAGGGCAGATAGCCTAGTATGAACCTATGAACCTATGAACTTAGACAATGATTTTCTAGTGAGAGGCTATGAAAGTCAGATGTTAAAAAACATCCTGGAACCCATTATAGAACTGAAAAGGACTGAAGCACCTTCACTCAACCTCCCCAGTAGAAAAATGTTAAGTAATCCCACAGAGAATAACAAATGCAAAAATAGCTGCATCCTGACATACACTTTGGATTATCACAGTATCAAAAATATTATAGAAGAAAACTGGGACATTGTCACAAGAAACCCTTTTCTGATTAACATCTTAGATGAAGCCCCATCATTTGTTTATAGGAAGGCCAGGAATATTAGAAGTTTTGTTGAATTTAAAGCTAGACCATGTGAGAAAAGCACTAAATGATGTGAAACTAATTGTACATTTTGTATATTTATACAGCAATGTGATAGTTTTTATTGCCCTTATTTAAAGAAGATCATTAAAACAAGTGCAGGGGGTGACTGTAACACTAAAAAAGTAATTTACAGGGCACAGTGCAATGAATGTGATGCATTCTATGTGGGCAAGACTGTAAATAAACTCAAGCAAAGGATTTCATGTCATCTGTCAGAAATCCGCTCTGGATGTAAAAATAATGCACTAGCCAAACACCTTTCTCTTCATAAAAGACACACAGGTTTTAAGTTCCAGATCCTGGATCGCATAGACATGGGTGATCTTGAAGGAGACATCCCGAATATTCCGGAGAAACATGAACTCATGTGGCAATTAAAGCTGAACTATTTTAGAAAGCCTGGACTAAACTACTACTGTTCAATTAAAAGTGCACTGGAACTTAGAAAATTGCCACATTGTTTACATGACTAATTGTATTTTATTTTATTTTTTTCTACAAATTGGTTTTAAATACCATTTTAAATCATTTGAAATTTAAGTGTATATTTTGTTTCCATCATCATACATATATTTTTTTTTTTATTTTTTTTTTTCTCTCTTTTTTCCACTTTATTCAAAATGATGGTAATAACAATACTAACTAATTATACAATTATATAGGTTTTTAGGGTTCTTGTACACAGACCTGAAGAAGTTTTGAAGGACAAAAGCGATCTTTGTTAACAATAGGTTATGAAAATAGAAACTGATGTTTACATGCAAAATGTATATGTATATATTTATATATAATTTTTGATCGCAAAATGAACTAAGGTTGATATATTTCCAGCCATGTAGTATATTGTCTTGTATAAAATCACAGACTTAATAATCTACTTAATAATTTGGTTAAATAAGATGTACCATTAAAGTACATTAGGGCTATATATTATTATGACAGCTACTAGGTAGGGCAGGACCAGCTCGAATGTCACACTGATGGGGGAAGGGATGTGAATTTAACATGTGTACCAATAACACTTTGTTTTACAGCACAATAAACCACTCCCATGACTGATAAAAAAATATATATATATTTAAAAAGCTTGTGAGGAAATTATTACTCTATTTTTGTTTTACTTGGATCGCTTGTCTGTGTACTTAATAAAGGATTTTCAACTGGAAACAAACTGCCTGCCTTGCTTGGATTACTTTCGAATACTTAGTAATGCTGTAGAATTATATATTTTCTATTATTACTTTTTGACTTGACGAGTTTACATTCGCTACTTCTACTACTATTGTCTGATCTGTTTAATATACAGTGATTAACTAGAAATATATGGACTGAAAATCTTCCACACAGAGAAGTTTCTTACACTGTTTTGTTTTTAGACCCACTACACTTTAGTGGGTTGTTTTGAGACTTCGGGGATACAACAGAGATTACTTATTTTTTGTTGGTACTTTGGTTTCTGAGACCAAGGTTTTTGTTCCGTTAAGGAATCCCTGAATCGGTGTGGAATTCCAGCATTTTAAGACATGGATAATGACAGGCTAAAAGATTTACTAACTGTACCTATCTGGAATGATACAGAAGCAGATCAGATACAAATGGATACAGAAAATGGACAGGGAAGAATGGGCCTAGAAAATATGAATTCAGATACTTTTTCTAAACTAGAAAAGCAACTGAAACGCATGCAGGGTCTCTACTGGGAACACATTTATTTACAACAAAGCATAGATAAGAAGAGACTACCCTTAGACTTAGATCGAACAAAAGACCAATGTGGAAAAATATGGATGATTCACTTTCTAAGGAATGGGAAGATATTTTAGAGGATTCCAGCTACAAACTTATTCGTCTGCTAGTAAGGAACAACCTTAGTGTGCAGGAAGCTACAAAGGTTGACATCACATCTTTAAAAACAACATTGGAAAATGAGAACCACAATAACCTAGATGCTAAATTTGAGCTACTTAAAGAAAGAGTGAAAGGATATGAGCAGTCCATTAAAGAAAGAAAGATTAATAAAATGAAACGAGATCAACTGGACAAAGATGATCCTGGGAGACTTACTAGGAGGTACAATAATAATATCAACAACATCAGGAGAACCAACAACAGACAAGGTTTTAGTTATTACAGGGGATATAAGGGAAAATATAACCATGCCAGCAGACCTCAACGGGATTTTCCCAGGGGAGATCCTCGCACAAAACCAGACAGGGGCACAATACAAGACCACCAGGAGACTGCCCCTTCAACATCTCATTCTCCACAATCCCAATCCCCACTGGCTATCAACACTCCGCAGAAGCCTTTGACATCACAGAAGGATCAGGACAGGAACATAAGCCACAGCGGCAACCAGAACCGACAGAGAGTTCTACAGGATGAATTACAGGACTACCAGGACAACCGGGACCGCAGACAATCCAGCTACCAGGAGCAGAAGCACCATCACAGAGACCAGTTTCTTCAGGAAGACCAATATCAACAGCCCAGACATCAACCACCACACCAATACCAAAGCCAGCACCAGTACCAAAACAAGAACGATGACCACCACCAGAGCCCCAGAGCTTGTCCCTCTTACCAGGTCCCCCCCATATCACAGCCACAGTGAGGAATACTACTACAACCCACCGAGATTCCAGAAAGCAGAGGAGGAATTCCAGAGGTCTCATATTCTATCCACAAACTCCCAGGGAGACAGGAGAACCAAACAGTGGACAGGGGTGAGGAAAATACAATAGCTGGGCAATCCTGACTGGAACCCTGACTACAACCCAGGTCCCAGGCTCAGACAGAGGAAACAGCCACAATAACAGGTACAATAACAACAACAACAGGTACCACAATAAGAGGTGCTCCACTTATCTGGAACCACTCTGTTAAAGCACTGACTGAAGAGGAAAAAAGTGTGCTGTCCAAAGGACTTACTTTTGTACCAAGCTGCAGGATTGAGGTTGCTCAAGTACTGATAGACCTTAAAATGTTTGTGAGGAAGCTAAACTTAAGGGTACAGTTTCATGACAAAAGTAATGACACTGAAAATAAGCCTATTCATGAAACTATAAAAAAGCCTAGCGGCTATTGTCCACCACTACATCAAACACTAGCTGCTTTCGAAGTGAAATGTGAGATGGATATCAGGAAACTGCTTAAAAAACCTCCAAAGAAAAAACTGTATAACTTAACACAGGGAGAAAGAAAAGCATTGCTTGAGCTAGGCAATGATAAATGCAGGCGTGTAATGAAGGCAGACAAGGGAGGAGGTATAGTTGTGACTGATACCACTAGCTACAACCAAAAGATAGAGAACATGCTGGAGGATAACAGATTTTGAGTTATTTGCCATGGATGACATAAAAAGAGCATATGATTTATGGAACACTAATCTCACCACATTATGGGAAGAAAAACTTATCACTGAAAATATTTATAATTATTTATGGAGCCCATGCCCACATTTACCTTAGTTTTTTGGAATACCAAAGCCACACAAGAACAGAGAAGATCCACCTTATAGACCGGTGGTAGCAAGTGGAGGTTCCCTTACTGAAGCCACAGCCATTTACCTTGATTACTTGCTGAAACCTCTAGCAGAAAAGAATAAGTCATACATAAGAGATTCAATGGATTTTTTGAAGAAAATAAAAAAACATTACAGTGGAAGCTGACAGTATTTTGGTAACTATTGATGTGGAATCCTTGTACACAGTGCTCCCTCACAATTACTGTATAACAGCAGCTATGGAGTCTTTTAAGAAACATAATCAGGGTACACAGGCACAACTGCAAAAGTTAAGCAAGCTCATTAATCTTGTACTGGACTTCAATTTCTTTACTTTCAATGGAAAACACTACAAACAAAAAACTGGTATAGCAATGGGGGCTGCCATGGCTCCCAGCATAGCTAACATAGCCCTGGGCAAATGGGAGGAGGACTTTGTGTTAAACAACACAGACTGCATGCAGCATATCACATGCTATTTACATTTTATTGGCAATGTCTTTATTGTGTGGGACAGTGACACCTTGCAGCTTGGAGATTTTATCACTTACATCAATCAAACAACCCCCTTCCTGAAGTTTACCTCTTCCCATAGCTGTACTTCAACCACTTTCTTAGATATGCAGATTTCCAAGGACACCAACAATAACATAACCACCACTGATCTATTCATAAAACCAACGAGGGTTAACTTATTACTCCACAGTAAAAGTCTACATCCTACAAAAACCAAGTATAATGTAGTGAAATCCCAAGGCTATAGATTAGCTCAAATTACCACAGAGATGGAACCATTTTTCAGAAACCTGAACAACTTAGAGAATGATTTTCTAGTGAGAGGCTATGAAAGTCAGATGTTAAAAAACATCCTGGAACCCATTATAGAACTGAAAAGGACTGAAGCACCTTCACTCAACCTCCCCAGAAGAAAAATGTTAAGTAATCCCACAGAGAATAACAAATGCAAAAATAGCTGCATCCTGACATACACTTTGGATTATCACAGTATCAAAAATATTATTGAAGAAAACTGGGACATTGTCACAGGAAACCCTTTTCTGATTAACATCTTAGGTGAAGCCCCATCATTTGTTTATAGGAAGGCCAGGAATATTAGAAGTTTTGTTGAATTTAAACCTAGACCATGTGGGAAAAGCACTAAAAGATGTGAAACTAATTGTACATTTTGTATATTTATACAGCAAGGTGATAGTTTTTATTGCCCTTATTTAAAGAAGATCATTAAAAGCAGTGCAGGGGGTGACTGTAACACTAAAAAAGTAATTTACAGGGCACAGTGCAATGAATGTGATGCATTCTATGGGGGCAAGACTGTAAATAAACTCAAGCGAAGGATTTCATGTCATCTGTCAGAAATCCGCTCTGGATGTAAAAATAATGCACTAGCCAAACACCTTTCTCTTCATAAAAGACACACAGGTTTAAGTTCCGGATCCTGGATCGCATAGACATGGGTGATCTTGAAGGAGACATCCCGAATATTCTGGAGAAACATGAACTCATGTGGCAATTAAAGCTGAACTCTTTTAGAAAGCCTGGACTAAACTACTACTGTTCAATTAAAAGTGCACTGGAACTTAGAAAATTGCCACATTGTTTACATTACTAACTGTATTTTATTTTATTTTTTTCTACAAATTGGTTTTAAATACCATTTTAAATCATTTGAAATTTAAGTGTATATTTTGTTTCCATCATCATACATACATATATATATATATATATATATATATATATATATATATATATATATTTTTTTTTTTTTTTTAATTTTATTATTTTTTTCTGGTTCTCTTTTTTCCACTTTATTCAAAATGATGGTAATAACAATACTAATTATACAGTTATATAGGTTTTTAGGGTTCTTGTACACAGACCTGAAGAAGTCTAGAAGGACGAAAGCGATCTTTGTTAACAATAGGTTATGAAAATAGAAACTGATGTTTACATGCAAAATGTATATGTATATATTTATATATAATTTTTGATCGCAAAATGAACTAAGGTTGATATATTTCCAGCCATGTAGTATATTGCCTTGTATAAAATCACAGACTTAATAATCTACTTAATAATTTGGTTAAATAAGATGCACCATTAAAGTACATTAGGGCTATATATTATTATGACAGCTACTAGGTAGAGCAGGACCAGCTCGAATGTCACACTGATGGGGGAAGGGATGTGAATTTAACATGTGTACCAATAACACTTTGTTTTACAGCAAAATAAACCACTCCCATGCCTGATAAAAAGTATATATATATTTAGAAAGCTTGTGAGGAAATTATTGCTCTATTTTTGTTTTACTTGAATCACTTGTCTGTGTACTTAATAAAGGATTTTTGACTGGAAACAGACTGCCTGCCTTGCTTATATTACTTTTGAATACTTAGTAATGCTGTAGAATTATATATTTTCTATTATTACTTTTTGACTTAATGAGTTTATGTTCTCTACGTCTACTACTATTGTCTGATCTGATTAATATACAGTGATTAACTAGAAATATATGGACTGAAAATCTTCCACACAGAGAAGTTTCTTACACTGTTTTGCAAAAAAGTAAGACAATGCAGATATCTGAAAAGTTAAAGTGCCAAGGAATATACTTATCAACCTTATAATTCCAGATTGTTTGAGAATCACCCCAGTCAGAACACAAAAAGATTCTTACAGTAAATGTAGGAATTTACAAATAGGAACTATTTTTAAATCAGCAAGCCTTGAAACAATCAGATAACACAAAAGCTGTTAGACCAGTTTTATAAACTTTAACACCACCACAGGAATGGGGGGAACCATTTTCAGAACAGATGAGAAAGCAGCAAGCAAAGTCACCAAATATATAAAATAATTCAGTCAGGCAAAAATTAAGACAATGCAGAACTCTGAAAAGTTAAAGTGCCAAGGAATATACTTATCAACCTTTTAATTCCAGATTGTTTGAGAAGCACATCAGTCAGAACACAAGGAGATTCTCACACCGTATGCAGGAATATAAAATTACAGATTATTTTTAAATCAGCAAGCCTTGATACAATCATATAACACAAAAGCTGTTAGACCAATTTTATAAACTTTATCACCACCACAGGAATAGCTGAATAGTTTCAGAAAAGATGAGAAAACTACAAACAAAGTCAGCAAATATATAAAATAATTCAGTCAGACAAAAAAATAAGACAATGTAGAACAATGAAAAATGAAAGTGAAAAGGAATATACTTATCATCCTTATCATTCCAGATTGTTGAGAAGTACCCCAGTCAGAACACAAGGAGATTCTAACACTGTATGCAGGAATTTACAAATTGGAACGATTTTTAAATCAGCAATTCTTGAAACAATCAGATAACACAAAAGCTGTTAGACCAGATTTATAAGGTTTAACACCACCACTGTACTAGGGGAAACCACTTTCAGAACAGATGAGAAAACAACAAATAAAGTCAGCAAACATATAAAATAATTCATTCAGGCAAAAAAATTAAGACAATGCACACGTCTGAAAAGTTAAAGTGCCAAGAATATTCTTATCAACCTTATAATTCCAAATTGTTTGAGAATCACTCCATTCAAAGAACAAGGAGATTCTAACAGTGTATTCAGGAATTTACAAATAGGGACTATTTTTATATCAGCAAGCTTTAAAACAATCAGATAACACAAAAGCTCTAAGACAAGTTTTATAAACTTTAACACCACTATTGGAATAGGAGGACCCAGTTTCAGAAAAGATGAGAAAACAGCAAACAAAGTCAGCAGATATATAAAATAATTCAGTCAGGCAAAAAAAAAATAAGACAATGCACAACTCTGAAAAGTTAAAGTTCCGGTGAATATACTTATCAACCTTATAATTACAGATAGTTTGAGAAGGACTGAGATTCTAACAGCATATGTAGGAATTTAAAAATAGGGAATATTTTTAAATCAGAAAGCCTTGAAACAATCAGATAACACACAATCTGTTAGACCTGCTTTATGAAGTTTAAAACCACCACAGGAATAGAGAGAAACCAGTTTCCGAACAGATGAAAAAAACAGCAAACAAATTCAGCAAATATATAAAATAATTCAGTCAGGCCAAAAAATTAAGACAATGCAGAATTCTGAAAAGTTAAAGTGCCAAGGAATATACTTATCAACCTTATAATTCCAGATTGTTTGAGAACACCCATTTCAGAACACAAGGATATTCTAACACTGTATGCAGATATTTACAAAGAGGGACTATTGTTAAATCAGCAGCCTTAAAACAAGAAAGCTGTTAGACCAGCTTTCTAAAGTTTAACACCACAAGAGTAATAGGGGGAACAAGTTTCAGAACAGATGAGAAAAGAGCAAACAAAGTCAGCAAATATATAAAATAATTCAGTCAGGCAAAAAAAATTAAGAGAATGCAAGACTCTGAAAAGTTAAAGTGCCAAGGAATATACTTATCATGCTTATTATTCCAGATTGTTTGAGATGCACTCCAGTCAGACCACAGGGAGATCCATATAGTGTATGCAGAAATTTACAAATAGGGACTATTTTTAAATCAGCCAGCCTTGAAACAATCAGATAACAAAAACGCTGTTAGACCAGTTTTATAAAGTTTAACTCCACCACAGGACAAGGGGGAGGGGGGACCAGTTTCAGAACAGATGAGAAAACAGCAAACAAAGTCAACAAATATATAAAAGAATCCAGTCAGTCAAAAAAATTAAGACAATGCAGATATGTGAAAAGTTAAAGTGCCAAGGAATATACTTATCAACCTTATAATTCCAGATTGTTTGAGAATCACCCCAGTCAGAACACAAGGAGATACTTACAGTACATGCAGGAATTTACAAACTATTTTAAATCAGCAAGCCCTGAAACAATCAGATAACACAAAAGCTGCTAAACCAGTTTTATAAACTTTAACAACCCCCCCAACCAGAAAAGGGTGAAAACCAGTTTCAGAACAGATGAGAAAACAGCAAAGTCAGCAAATATATAAAAGAATTCAGTCAGGCAAAAAAAAAAGACAATGCAGAACTCTGAAAAGTTAATGTGCAAAGGAAAATACTTGTCAACCTTAAAATTCCAGATTGTTTGAGAAGCACTCCAGTCAGAACACAAGGAGATTCTAACACCATATGCAGGAATCTACAATTACAGACTATTTTTAAATCAGCAAGTCTTGATGCAATCAGATAACACAAAAGCAGTTAGACCAATTTTATAAACTTTAACACCACCACAGGAATAGCCGAATAGTTTCAGAACAGATGAGAAAACTACAAACAAAGTCAGCAAATATATAAAATAATTCAGTCAAGCAAAAAATTAAGACAATGTAGCACACGGAAACATTAAAGTGCCAAGGAATATACTTATCATCCTTATAATTCCAGATTTTTGAGAAGTACCCCAGTCAGAACACAGGAGATTCTAACACTGTATGCAGAAATTTACAAATTGGGACGATTTTTAAATCAGCAATCCTTGAAACAATCAGAAAACACAAAAGCTGTTTGACCAGATTTATAAGGTTTAACACCACCACAGTTCTAGGGGAAACCACTTTCAGAACAGATGAGAAAACAACAAAGTCAGCAAATATATAAAATAATTCACTCAGGCAAAAAAAATAAGACAATGCACAACTGTGAAAAGTTAAAGTACCAAGGAGTATACTTATCGAGCCTATAATTCCAGATTTTTTGAGATGCACTCCAGTCAGAACACAGGGAGATTCTTACAGTGTATGCAGAAATTTACAAATAGGGATTATTTATAAATCACCAAGCCTTGAAACAATCAGATAACACAAAAGCTTTTAGACAAGTTTTATAAACTTTAACACCACAACAGAAATAGGGTGGAACCAGTTTCAGAACAGATGAGAAAACAGCAAACAAAGTCACCAAATATATAAAATAATTTACTCAGGCAAAAAGTTAAGAGAATGCACAACAGCAAGCCTTAATACAATCAGATAACACAAAAGATCATAAACCAGTTTTATAAACTTTAACACCACTACTGGAATAGGCGGGACCAAGTTTCAGAACAGAGGGCAAAACAGCATACAAAGTCAGCAAATATATAAAATAATTAAGTCAGGCAAAAAAAAATAACACAATGCAGACCTCAGAAAAGTTAAAGTTCCAGGGAATATACTTATCAACCTTATAATTCCAGATTGTTTGATAAGCACTACAGTCAGAACATAAGAATATTCTAACAACATATGTAGGAATTTACAAATAGGGACTGTTTTTAAATCAGGATGCCTTGAAACAATCAGATAACACAAAATCTGTTAGACCTGCTTTATAAAGTTTAACACCACAACAGGAATAGGGGTGAACCAGTTTCAGAACAGATGAGAAAACAGCAGTCAGCAAATATATAAAATAATTAAGTCAGGCAAAAAACAATAACACAATGCAGAATTCTGAAAAGTTAAAGTGCCAAGGAATATACTTATCAACCTTATAATTCAGATTGTATGAGAAGCACCCCAGTCAGAACATAAGGAGATTCTTACAGTGCATGCAGGAATTTACAAATAGGGACTATTTTAAAATCAGCAAGCCTTGAAACAATCAAATAACACAAAAGCTGTTCGACCAGATTTATAAAGTTTAAAATCACCACAGGTATAGGGGGGAACAAGTTTCAGAACAGATGACAAAACAGCAAACAAAGACACCAAATATATAAAATAATTCAGTCAGGCAAAAAAATTAACAAAATGCAGATATGTGAAAAGTTAAAGTGCCAAGGAATATACTTATCAACCTTATAATTCCAGATTGTTTGAGAATCACCCCAGACAGAACACAAGGATATTCTTATAGTGCATGCAGGAATTTACAAATAGGGACTATTTTTAAATCAGCAAGCCTACAAACAATCAGATAACACAAAAGCTGTCAGACCAGTTTAAAGTCTCCCCGGAAGAGGGTGAAAACCAGTTACAGAACAGATGAGAAAACAGCAAAGTCATCAAATATATAAAATAATTCAGTCAGGAAAAAGATAAGACAATGCAGAACTCTGAAAAGTTAAAGTTTCAGTGAATATACTTATCAACCTATTAAGTCCAGATTGTTTGAGAAGCACTCCAGTCAGAACACAATGAGATTCTAAAAGCATATGTAGGAATTTAAAAATAGGGAATATTTTTAAATCAGCAAGCCTTGAAACAATCAGATAACACACAATCTGTTAGACCTGCTTTATGAAGTTTAAAACCACCACTGGAATCGAGAGGAACCAGTTTCTGAACAGATGAAAAAACAGCAAACAAAGTCAGAAAATATATAAAATAATTCAGTCAGGCCGAAAAATTAAGACAATGCAGAAATCTGAAAAGTTAAAGTGCCAAGGAATATACTTATCAACCTTATAATTCCAAATTGTTTGAGAACACCCATTTCAGAACACAAGGATATTCTAACACTGTATGCAGAAATTTACAAATAGGGACTATTGTTAAATCAGCAGCCTTAAAACAAGAAAGCTGTTAGACCAGTTTTCTAATGTTTAACACCATAACAGTAATAGGGGGAACCAGTTTCAGAAAAGATGAGAAAACAGCAAACAAAGTAAGCAAATATATAAAATAATTCAGGCAGGCAAAAAAATTAAGAGAATGCAAGACTCTGAAAAATTAAAATGCCAGGGAATATACTTATCAAGCTTATTATTCCAGATTGGTTGAGATGCACTCCAGTCAGAACATAGGCAGATTCATATACTGTATGCAGAAATTTACAAATAGGGACTATTTTTAAATCAGCAAGCCTTGAAACAATCAGATAACACAAATGCTGTTAGACCAGTTTTATGAAGTTTAACTCCACCACATGACAAGGGGGGGACAAGTTTCAGAACAGATGAAAAAACAGCAAATAAAGTCAACAAATATATAAAATAATTCAGTCAGGCAAAAAAGTTAAGACAATGCAGATATGTGAAAAGTTAAAGTGCCAAGGAATGTACTTATTAACCTTATAATTCCAGATTGAGAATCACCCCAGTCAGAACATAAGGAGATTCTTACAGTGCATGCAGGAATTTACAAATAGGGACTATTTTAAAATCAGCAAGCCTTGAAACAATCAAATAACACAAAAGCTGTTAGACCAGATTTATAAAGTTTAAAATCACCACAGGTATAGGGGGGGAACAAGTTTCAGAACAGATGACAAAACAGCAAACAAAGACGCCAAATATATAAAATAATTCAGTCAGGCAAAAAAATTAAGAAAATGCAGATATGTGAAACGTTAAAGTGCCAAGGAATATACTTATCAAACTTATTATTCCAGATTGTTTTAGAATCACCCCAGACATAACACAAGGATATTTTTATAGTGCATGCAGGAATTTACAAATAGGGACTATTTTTAAATCAGCAAGCCTACAATCAATTAGATAACGCAAAAGCTGTTAGACCAGTTTAATGCCCCCCCCCCAGAAGAGGGTGAAAACCAGTTACAGAACAGATGAGAAAACAGCAAAGTCATCAAATATATAAAATAATTTAGTCAGGCAAAAAGATAAGACAATGCAGAACTCTGAAAAGTTAAAGTTCCAGTGAATATACTTATCAACCTATTAATTCCAGATTGTTTGAGAAGCACTCCAGTCAGAACACAATGAGATTCTAACAGCATATGTAGGAATTTAAAAATAGGGAATATTTTTAAATCAGCAAGCCTTGAAACAATCAGATAACACACAATCTGTTAGACCTGCTTTATGAAGTTTAAAACCACCACTGGAATCGAGAGGACCCAGTTTCCGAACAGATAAAAAACAGCAAACAAAGTCAGCAAATATATAAAATAATTCAGTCAGGACAAAAAATGAAGACAATGCAGAAATCTGAAAAGTTAAAGTGCCAAGGAATATACTTATCAACCTTATAATTCCAAATTGTTTGAAAACACCCATTTCAGAACACAAGGATATTCTAACACTGTATGCAGAAATTTACAAATAGGGACTATTGTTAAATCAGCAGCCTTAAAACAAGAAAGCTGTTAGACCAGCTTTCTAATGTTTAACACCAGAACAGTGATAGGGGGAACCAGTTTCAGAAAAGATGAGAAAACAGCAAACAAAGTCAGCAAATATATAAAATAAGGCAAAAAAGTTAAGACAATGCAGATATGTGAAAAGTTAAAGTGCCAAGGAATGTACTTATCAACCTTATAATTCCAGATTGAGAATCACCCCAGTCAGAACATAAGGAGATTCTTACAGTGCATGCAGGAATTTACAAATAGGGACTATTTTTAAATCAGCAAGCCTTGAAACAATCAGATAACACAAAAGCTGTTAGTCCAGTTTTATAAACTTTATCACCACCCCCCCGGAAGAGGGTGAAAATCAGTTTCAGAACAGATGAGAAAAAAGCAAAGTCAGCAAATATATAAAATAATTCAGTTAGGCAAAAAAAAAAATAAGACAATGCAGAACTCTGAAAAGGTAATGCGCAAAGGAAAATACTTATCAACCTTAAAATTCCAGATTATTTGAGAAGCACTCCAGTCAAAACACAAGGAGATTCTAACACTGTATGCAGGAATATACAATTACAGACTATTTTTAAATCAGCAAGCCTTGATACAATCAGATAACATAAAAGCTGTTAGACCAATTTTATAAACTTTAACACCACCATAGGAATAGCTGAAAAGTTTCAAAACAGATGAGAAAACTACAAACAAAGTCAGCGAATATATAAAATAATTCAGTCAGGCAAAAAAATTAAGACAATGTAGCACACTGAAAAGTGCCAGGGAATATACTTATCATCCTTATAGTTCCAGATTTTTGAGAAGTACCCCAGTCAGAACACAGGAGATTCTAACACTGTATGCAGAAATTTACAAATTGGGACGATTTTTAAATCAGCAATGCTTGAAACAATCAGAAAACACAAAAGCTGTTAGACCAGATTTATAAGGTTTAACACCACCACAGTACTAGGGGAACCACTTTCAGAACAGATGAGAAAACAACAAACAAAGTCAGCAAATATATAAAATAATTCAGTCAGGCAAAAAAAAAATAAGACAATGCAGAACTCTGAAAAGCTAAAGTTCCAGTGAATATACTTATCAACCTTATAATTCCAGATTGTTTGAGAATCACCCCAGTCAGAACACAAGGAGATTCTTACAGTGCATGCAGGAATTTACAAATAGGGACTATTTTTAAATCAGCAAGCCTTGAAACAATCAGATAACACAAAAGCTGTTAGACCACTGTTATTAACTTTAACACCCCCCCCCCCCACCGGAAAAGGGTGAAAACCAGTTTCAGAACAGATGAGAAAACAGCAAAGTCAGCAAATATATAAAATAATTCAGTCAGGCAAAAAAAAAGACAATGCAGAACTCTGAAAAGTTAATGTGCAAAGGAAAATACAATTACAGACTATTTTTAAATCAGCAAGCCTTGATACAATCAGATAACACAAAAGCTGTTAGACCAATTTTATAAACTTTAACACCACCATAGGAATAGCCGAATCGTTTCAGAACAGATGAGAAAACTACAAAGTCAGCAAATATATAAAATAATTCAGTCAAGCAAAAAAATTAAGACAATGGGCCGGATTCACGAAGGCTTGCACGGAGTCTAAGAGTCTAAGAGTAGTGTAAGACTCCATGCAGCCTTCGCGATCCAGGAACAGCCCAAAGTCCATGTAAGAGACAAGCTAAAATGGCTCTTACATGGAGTGGGCGTGGATAAGCTAATCACCTCACTTGCAGCCGAATAGCATGCAAATGAGGATGATTAGCGATCCTGGAAACCCAGAACAGCCCGTGTAAGAGCCGTTTTAGGTGCAGAAATGTACTCAGTTGACAACTGAGTGCGTTTCTGCAAAACTGCAATGGAGCCATGTCAGCTCCAAATAAAGGGTGCATATGTGTCAGGCAGCATGCCAATGGCCAAATATGTGGCCATTGGCAAGGTAACCTGATGCAAATATATTAAAAATATAATTTTTTTCGCGATTGCCGATGTTTAAACCAGCGCAGCCCAGCAAACGGGCTGCGCTGTATAGAACATAAAAACGAAGGTTTTAAACCCACAAATGTGGGTTTTATGCAATACATGGAATGTCAATGCAGGGAACAGCAGACCAAAACCAACATGGCCACCGTGTAGTGGTTGCTAAGGGGGGAAGCTGAGTCTAAGACATGTAACTAAGCATTAGTAGGCAATCTGATGCAAATGAGTGTAAGGATACTGAATTCCACTGTCACATAGCAAATGAGCACAGTTTGAGTAGTGTAAGAGCTACAGAAGGGGGAGGAACAGAGTAGGAGATAGGTGACATCACAGGGGGGAATGGTAGAAAGAAATGCAGTTCATTGGAGGTTAGAGTTACATGACAGATGTCAGACAGATATCATGGAAAGAGGTGTGCCACTAAGCATGAGAAAGTCAAGAAATGGAAGGTGTACACTGTTGCCTACACCAAAGTTTCTTGCTGGATGTGTATGCGCACGTGTGCGCGCCATGAAGCGTGAGTAAGGCAGTGTGCGCGCGTGTAAGGCAGACTGAGCATGTGGGAGCGTGTTGGGAGATGTTTAACACTGTTTGCACGGGCGTGCATGCGTTTTAATCCGAATAAGCAGATTCTGAACCGTGTAAGCATGTGTGCGCGTGTGTAAGCCACTGTGAGCGTGTTTCTGCTGGTTTACACACGGCTCCACCCTGAGGAAACAGAAAGGAAAAAGGAAGCAACAGATTTAGTAGGAAGTTAGCAGGGAATACTGCTGGAGCTAGCAGGTGAAAACAATTAGATGCAGGTAATTACACAGGCAGAATAGTAGCCCAGCCCAGCACTTAAAACTCTGCAAACAGCAGTGCAGGATGTTTCTCTCAAAAGACACTGCAAGACAGGAGTTAAGTTATCAGAAGTGAAAACTGAAAAAGCTGAACTCAGAGCAGAAATGTTAGGGGCTGCCATAGCTGTCATAATGAGACATAGGCGACTTGCTGAGGGTGGTGACAATGCAGATGGTGCCAGACAACCCACAGTGAGGAGACGGAGAAGAGTGTACAGGCCCATGGTCACCTACCATGGGTTACATGAGCTGGAGATAGTAGAGCGCTATAGAGTGGACAGAGACCTCCTGCAGCAAATAGTGGAGCTGTGCAGGCCACACCTCACATACAGAACCAACAGAGGGGAACCCATCCCAGTGGAAACCAAGGTATGTGTTGGCCTAAGAATACTAGCAACAGGTACCTTCCAGAGACCAACTGGTGATATGATGGGGATATCACAGGCATCAGCCTCCAGGGTACTGCACCAGTTCCTGGATGCCATGTCAGCACATGTCGGTGATCAGGTATATTTCCCCAATGCCCGTGAGGTATTGGCCAGCAATATGCGTCTCTTCCAGCAAATAGCAGAATACCCTGAGGTAGTGGGTGCAATAGACTGCACGCACATACGCATCAAAGCACCAGCCGGTGAGCGGGGTAGGGCATACATCAACCGCAAGGGCTTCCCCTCTATCAACTGCCAGGTCGTGTGTGATGCCCAGGGCATAATAATGAATGTGTGTGCTGGCTGTCCTGGGAGCTACCATGATTCCCACATCTGGCATTTGACGCAGCTGTACCAGACATTTGCCAATGGGGACATCCTGCACGGACACCTAGTGGGGGATGCAGGTTATGCACTGGAGCCATGGCTGATGACACCCATCAGAAACGCACACACACCTGAACAGGAACGCCATAATGAGGCACACACACAAACACGTAATGTAATAGAGCGTGTGTTTGGGCTGCTCAAGTCACGGTTCTGGTGTCTGGACACATCTGGTTGAGCCTTGCAGTACACACCAACT